>NC_081550.1:2519453-2523309 GCF_901000735.1 Corylus avellana
CAAATAGGAAAGTCAAAGATAACACCTTGGAAACCTTCTCATATCCAACAAAATAAGTAACAAAAAAACTGCTTGATTATAAACGAGAAAAGTGAAATTGAAAACAGAAATCATAACTAAGCTTCAAATTTATTTATTTATTATTATTATTATTTTTTTTTGAAAAAAAAAAAAAAAAAGTGAACAAATTTTAAGTATCGAGGATACTTAAATTAATGGTGCGAATGCAATGTCGAAAAAGTAACCTCAGTTTGAGTCCCTGAGGTTATATTAGGGATGCGTTGTATATTTAAGAAGAAATATAGTTTCTAATGGCAACGAGAGAGAGAATAAATTGCAAGGCACAATGAAAATTTTCAAAAGAAAGGCACAAAGAGTCAATAACAGACAACAAAAAAACGTAAAACCCAGTATTCCATTTCCTGTATTTTTCCAAATTTTCTAAGAAACCAAGCAGATAATTGGTTACCCAAATAAAAGCACAAGACAATAAATTCGAATAAACCCATTTCAGATCATACAATAAAAAGCACTTGAACGCACAGAGCAACCAAACAAGAAGTGATGGCAAGCTATAAAATTAATAAGTCCAATGAAAGCGCAAATCAAACCTAGAAGAAATTTACATCCACCCGCATAGATTTAGAGAGAGATGAAAAGGAACTCACCGAGAGTTTTTGTTCCGAAACTCTGAAGAAAATAGTCGAAGATGCGCTTAAACGTTGCGGGCTTGCGTATGGCAGATTTATAAGCTGAGGAATTCACCAATCCTGATCTTCCACATTTTAGAATTCTATTGGCTGACCCGTTTGTATTGACAGCTTATAATATCCTTCTGAATCCGGTTGAGTGCCCGACCCGTTTGATTCAAAATAATTTTACCAACAGAGAAAAAACGAATCAAACCAAGAAAACCAACAAATTACCAAAGCATTCACATTTAACTCTACAAATATTTAGCTGAAATTTAGTTTAAAAATACCTTCTTTTTTTTCTTTTCTTTTTTTTCTTATATTAACTACCAATTTTTTTAAAATACTTATATCTGCTTCAGCATTTTTAGTTATCTATTTTTATGGTTTAATTTAAAATACACTTTATGTATTTTCATTATTTTCAAAGAGAGCGAAACATATTGATTTTTTTTATTATTATTTTTTTTTTTTTAAATGCTTTGTTGAGCTGTAGTGTTTGGCAAATATGATTGCTCTAGAAAGGATTTTCTTGACAATGAGTATGGAGATGATGAAGAGGAAATAAATAATAAAAGAAAGACATGAAAAGACTATTATGTCCTTCTCAATAAAAATAAATAAATAAATAAATATATATATCGTAAGGGTGACAACAAGCCATAATTAAGGGAAACTAAATTGGAGTACTATAATATAACAATACTAAACAAACATATATTACATAAATCAACCCTTAAGAAAATCCATAATTAGTGACATAAAATGAAATAACAAGCTAAAACATAAAGGCATTAAATTAATGCCTAAGGCTAAGAAAAATCATAAATCATAAATGATCTGTCAGTCCGTACGTCTGCCCAAATCATTATTCAGGATATCATCATCCATCGGATTATAATTGAGAATTTTAGAGAGCAAATCATCAAAGTCGTTGTCCGTACATCCGCCCAAATCATCATTCAGGATATCATCATCTATCGGATTATAATTGAGAATTTTAGAGAGCAAATCATCAAAGTTGTTGTCCGTACAGATGCCTTGCATGGTATGATATTGATTTCCATAATTGCTGCTATCCACTCCCCCTGTAAATTGATGATTATCAGGCCGGTTTGCAACCACATTATTTCCTCCTGGTCCTGGAAATTGATGATCAGGCCTGTTTGAAGCCATATAGTTGGGTTGATCATTTATCCGGGATGCATTTTGGAGTAGTTGTTGTTGCTGTGGCATCATAGTGTTGTACTGCTGCGGCAGCATATAGTTGTGCTGCTGCTGCTGCATACAGTAATGCATATCCACAACAGGCTTATCAATCGGATGATGATAATGGGAAGGTGCGGATTCAACTGAAGTCGGGTTTGAAGTTGAGGCTATCAGATGATCATGGGAAGTTGTTTTGGATCCAGCTGAAGTCAGGTTTGAAGTTGAGGCTATCAGATGATCATGGGAAGAAGTTGTGGATCCAGCTGAAGTCGGGTTTGAAGTTGATGGATCCTCATCATCTGTACCCGTAATGGTTTTAGATTTATGAGTGGTGTTGTAATAGATCATACATAAGACTTCATCCAACTGGAGAAAGAAAGAAAGAAAGAAATTCATGATCAAGTGATGATCGAGTAATATATATATATATGGATGCTAAAATGAAAAAAAGGATGAAAAATTAAGCCATGCGCGTACTATCATGTCATTTGCAGATGTTCTCTTTCGACGAGGAGCATCGTTGATCCTATATTCATGCATAATCCAATGGGACTTGCGACCTCTGGGAGCTTTTCCTTCGTAAAACACCAGTGACTTCTTAAACCCAACAACAATATTTCTTGCATCTTTAATTGACTTGTCAGCTCCGCTAGCCTTCCAATATCCATCACCCGTTGATCGATTTGGTCGATCTCTATTTGGGTACTTTCTTTCTCTTGGTGTGAAAAAGTGCCATTCCCCTTTTCCGTTATCTTTTTCTTTGTATATTTCTT
Organism: Corylus avellana; assembly: GCF_901000735.1. Classification (NCBI taxonomy): domain Eukaryota; kingdom Viridiplantae; phylum Streptophyta; class Magnoliopsida; order Fagales; family Betulaceae; genus Corylus; species Corylus avellana. Next base: position 2,522,128 of record NC_081550.1, read on the forward strand.
CAATCAATTCCAAAAAATGTTATAATATGTTAACAAAAAAAATTTCAAATAACAAGGGAACGAATATAATGATAAAAGGGTATATGTTACGTATGAAAAAAACACTATATATATATATTACAGTGATTGAAACAAAAAAGAGGGATTTTTGAGGAGGATCGGAGGAACCTGTAAGAATGTTTGGGTTGTATTGATAAACGTTAGCCTGGATGATCTGGTTTCGTGGCTGGGGCTTCTGGCAGGAAGTGATTAGCTCCTGTTCAGTGGCGAACCTAATCCCAGATGGGAGATTCTTGAAGCAGTCAATACAATCTTCTAGGATATAATTGTAATCGAAATCGAAATCGAAATCTAAATCTAAAATATCAGCAGAATCCATCACATTCGGGTTCACCTCCATTGTTGGACTACTCCTGGCCTGCTGACGCAAAAGATATTTGGAGAAGAAAACGTAAGCTTAATATATAGAAAACTCTAGAATTCTATCTCCCTTAAAATTAAGTATGAGTTAAGTAGAGAGATGTACGTTTAAATTTTGTATATTGTTTAATAGATGATTAATGTAGCTACATTATCTTTTAAAAATCAAACTGATTAACTGATAAAATCTAAGTGATTTAACCTATAAATTCAAATATTTATCGGTTAAGATTGTTTAATTTGTTCTCTTCTAGGATATGCTTTTGAGATTTATTTCCATTCAACTTCATCTATATATTTTTTTCAAATATACCATTAAATCTGTTGCACCACCTATATGTGGATCGTACATATCTAATTGTAAATTTAAAAAAGAGTTAGATATATAAGAGATAAACAATATTCGAAAGTAATTTTTGAAATTTGACATATATCATGTTATCCAAAGATGATCTTGCGGTCAACTATATATATCGACAACGCTTATTTTGATTTATTTGTGTTCAAGTATACATGACATATTAAGATATTTACTTTTATTAGCTGAACCAATTGAGATATATAATATAATTAGTCAAACAATTCGAAAATAACACCTATTCGATCAGAACATTAATTCAATCTCATGAATCAAATTAAAGAGTTCAATTTAATATTCTTAGTTAAATACCCTCGAACTCTTTGAACATAATCATCTTCAGTCCAATTTGAGGGGTATTTTTGTCTTTTCACTTTTTAAGTGGACAAAAATACCCATCCACT
>NC_081550.1:2523409-2541737 GCF_901000735.1 Corylus avellana
CCACACCCAAATAGAATCTTCAAAGATACCAAACCACACGATTTGAAGTGTGTCTCATCTTCTGGTGACTAATTGCAACTTTACTAGGTTTGGCCAGAAACAATACTTTAATTTTTATAGTCAATGAATGATGATAAAGAAGCACACTCTTCAAGAAAGGTAACACTCCAAATGGTAAAAACCCATCATATGTAATAACAAGATTCTCAATCTGAAGCTCAAAGGCTTATGAAATCAATTTTCAAAGATCAAATAACATAATTGGAAAGAATGCAAAAATTTAGATAAATTTTTAATAAAGAACGCAAAAATTTAAACATAAAGAACGCAAATCTAATAATTGGATTTGGATATGATGAGAAAGAACGCAAAAATTATTGGGTGATTAAAAACTCATATAACAAAAATTAGGGAATTGGGTCATTACGAAGAATGTTCATTTCTAACCAAACGTCTTTCTTCTGCTTCCTTTGAAAACTTTTTCATTTTCAAGACAAATTTTGACTTAAGCATCGAAGTGAACCCGCTGAACCTCGTGAAACACTTTGAGCTTAACCTTATTTGTTTTGTAGGTACTCTCGGTTAAGGTTTGTTGTACAATCAATTAGTTCTTCAATTATCATCCTTCCACGTCAATTTAGATAAATTGGAGCAGGTTATTTATACTACTTTTGCGCATTACAACTGAAAAACACTCTCATTTTTCTTTACTGTATACTGAATCCAATTAGCAATCTCAAATCCAATGTGTTGTGTTTGCCTCGAAAAAAAAAAAAGATTTTTCTTTGTAGCACTTTCTACCATTCACAATCTAGTAATAGTATTTCTTCTTTTAATGGTTTAACTTTTCACCCATCTCAATCATTTGCAGTCAAAGGAAATATTTTGGTGGCAGCTTGTTTGAGAGTTTCTAGTATTCGTGTAACCCTATTGAACTGATTTTGTTGCTTCCTGGTCTTAGCTAGCCCTATTGAAAGGTCACCACTGCCACCAAGTATCATCAAAAGGCAAAGAACAGAAATCCAGCAAAGAAACTCCCTGCAAATATTTTGAGAACTATTTCATTATGCAGTGCTACATTCGATATAGTTAGACAACAAGAATTGCCCTAGCAGACAGTCACTGTCACTCACTCTCTCAAATAGGTCTCCGCCATATCGGTCGGGAGGGGGCTATGCAAAGGGAAAATGGCTCTGCTATTTTGCCTCATCAGCAATGATGAGTTGCTAATATCTCGGAAAGGTGATCGTTTTGGAGCAGTAGATGTATGTGCTTTTCTTCTTCCATCACTTAAGGCCTCCTTGCTGACATTATCTCTAGTACAGTGATTCTCCTTCAAGCGACAAACTAGTACTCGCTTCTCCATCTCGTTTTGTGCATCCTGGGTGATTCCTGGAGCCCTCATAACTCCTGAGTTTTGATCCTTCTTCATCGATTCAAGCTCACAGCGGAGCGCAGACATTTCCCCTTGTAGCGCATTTGCTTTGCTTTCAGATGAAAGAGCCTTCTGTCTCCATTCTTGCACCTGGAGATAAAAAATATAATACTCAATAGTTTAATCAATTTGGCCTTTTAAACATCACAAGAGATGGGAAAAAATATCTATCATTCTTGTATAAGCCCCAATGGTATGAAATAAAATACCAAACCTCTAAATCATCAAAAAGAGCGACCAAGATTTGAGTCTTATGCTTAATTTTACTCTTACTTCGATGTTATTTTGTAATTCTAAAACAGGTGGTAGACGATATGATTTTGAAATTACAACTGAATTCCAATATACTCCATTTGTTAGAATGTATTGGCTGCATAAACATCCAAAATTGCAATGATATATTAAGTGATATTTTCCAACAAACTACATTAATTGGCCATAGAACCCAGAAAAGAGCCTTTTGCATAAAAATTCAATATAGATAAACTAAAACCAAGAAAATCTTGGGATAGATAATGAGACAAAAGCATAGGACAATTGACAAGGGTTTGTTGTACAAAATCTTACATCAGCGCGTAGGGACTGGATTTGATAATCAGAGTTGAGGGCTCGATCTTCCCAAAAGTCTCGAGAAGCCTGCAATTCTTCCATCTCCTTCCTCACTTGCCCTAGCATCTCCTGCATCTGTGACCATTGCTCTGTCTCAACTCGGACTTGCTCTACAATTTTTCGCACTACAGCCTTGCAACGCCCTGAGCACAGGTTATCGTCACGGGACATTGTCTCCTGTGGAAGAGTATATATATCCAAGTTTAAAAAGGAATTCAATATCCCCTATCAGTTTGTCATGATCTTTAACAAAAAAGATATGCATGGAGCTTTTGTAGGTCCAATGCAAATTACAAGAAATTTTGGGAAAGAACCCTTGCTCCACTTCTTTAGGTGATCCTAACATGCTGTATTAGTTGGGGCTTGTAATGCCTAGTATAGTAGTAGGGACATTCGAAGGCCCTTAGAAAATCTTGAACAATGAAACAACAAGAAACATGTGCTTATCAGGAAAAGTAAAGAAAGACCTTAAGGAATGTGTATCAACATGGGTAACAATTGAAAGAGAGATGGCAAGGCTGATCTGAGGAAGTTTAAATTATGCAGTACAAACCAGTATCAAACCACTTATGTTAACAAGTTGTTCAAAATATTGCAAATGTGAAAAAAAAAAAAAATCTGAAAACAAACTATATCTCTGTAAAATCACTTGTTCATTGAGGAGAGACAAAACATAGCAAACAAAGAAGTAAGGATGTGCCTGATCAGGTTGTCTTATTGAGGAAGAAGATGAATTAGGAAATTCAATTCGCTTGGAAGAGGAGGCAGAACTGGCAACAGAGCTGTTTGATGTAGAAAGCATTGATCTATACTCCTCTTCCATTCTGTTTAACAAAATCCCCTTTGACAGCCCCTCCATCTTCCTTCTTAGAATCTCCACCTGCGAAATCTTTGCAAACCAATGTTACCCAAGTTATAGATGGGGATTGTAAATGTTTAAAATAGTTAATAAAAACAATAATGACAATAATGCAGGCTTTGGCTGTTGAGAATCAACCTCCTCTATTAGTTTGTATTCTTTTCTTTATTTATATGAACCAAAAAGAAGATGTATGAATTGAAAATAGTAAAGCTTTGCTTTGGAGGCTTAGAAAATTTATGAAAAGAAAAGAAGTCAGAGAATTGACCTTAAATTATCCATTACATATGCCTCGAGAACAAAAAAAAATCCACTCAACTTTGTCTGATAAAATTATAGGGTAACAACATAAAGCTGATTCAAAACTAATGGTTGCTTCCTTTTATTATTGAGGGCAGTCAAAGATAGAGTTCAAGTAATTGAATAGCAGCATGGTGCATCAAAATATGGAATGATGATACTAATTAGTGAAAGACAGATCATTCTTACATTGCATTTGCCACTTGAAACAAAGCTCTCATCGACTCTACAACCTGTTTTGATTGACAAGCTTGCTTCCGCCATCTCCCGTATCTCCTTAACGGATGAGATCTCCTCCGCGCATATTTCGTCCGATGGTACTCCAAACTTCTCTAGCCGTCTCTGAAGAAGAGACACTTGTTTATCAAAATTACTGTACTTCTTAGCTTGGAGACCCTTTACTCCTGAACTCCTTTGCAACTTCTCTAGTTTCTCTACCAGGTCTTGGATCTCTTCCTCCAATATCAAGCTCACATTCTTTCCTTCACAAATTTTCTTTCTTCCCTAGAAACCAATCACCAACCCCTAGTTAGCAGAAGAAATTCATGGTAAACAACATAGTATGCAACTTAAGCAATTAATAGAGGCCAAAAAACCATAGCCTCTGGTTGGTTGCTGAGACAACAGTGGACAAAAAAAAAAAAAAAAAAAAAAAAAGAAACAAGAAAATCTGGGCCTAGATAAATTCAAATTGATATATTTATCAAGCAGCAAATGGTGACAAAATGATTGAAATAGGACAAGCTAGAAACTGATCAAACAGTAACAGAAACAGGAACCTTTTACTGTTTTAGTTCTTTTGAAACAAATAGATTACTATTTCCGCACCAAAGTTCGATGCTTTCACACTCTCACGAATGATCCAGATACAATAAGACGAAATTCCTCATCTTATATTTTAAAAATGTCCCACTACTTTTTTCAAACGGCTATCTATCTTTGATGCCACTTCCACAGTTCCACCAATATTTGGCTTTCTCTAGCTCCAAACATGACAATTCAAAATTTTGAAATTTCTTTTTCTTTTCTTTTCCTGCATTTCTTTAGCAGAAAAACAGACCATACAAATGAATATAAAAATCAAACAGAGAAAGAGGAAGAAAGAGAGAGACTAACAGAAACCAAAGTCTGAACAGCGGATCTCAGAGTCTTCTCCATCTTCACCCGGCTCCTCTCCAACTTCTTGACAGCGACCTCCCTCTCCATCCTCAACAAATTACACTCAGCCCTCAACATCTCCGCCTGGAACCTCCACTTCTCCTCCACCATCTCACTACTACTACTACTATCCTCAACTCTCACTCTCCTCCTCTCACATGCCCCACCGCCATAGTCGAACACCACTATTGGAACCCCAGTTCTTGAAAATGCACGCTCTTGATCAAAAAGCGCCTCCAGCTTGCCTTGACGGTCACGCCGGGCCTCGGCGGAGGCAGGTTTGGAAGCCACCGTCTTGGTGACTCTCCGCCGAGGCCGGCGTGGCAAATGGAGGATTCTTGGGGTCGGCGGCGGTGGTGGGTATTGCCATTTTGCTCTTCTTGTTGCAGTTGTTGTTGTTGTTGTTGTTGTTGACATTCTCTACACTCCACCAACTTTGTTTAGCTTTTGGGTTCCAAAATATGGGTGGTTTTGGGTTTATAGCTTGAGAGCGAAAGCAAGAGAAAGCTTGGACCTTGGCAAACGAAAGTTACCAACTTTGTTCTTTTGGGTTTGAAAAAAGAGGCCTTGTGGGTGGTTTTATCGCGGGGGTTTTGCGAGAAAGACGCAAAGAGAAGGAAAGAGCTGGAGAAGTAATAGGCGTGCAACCTCGTTAGTATGAAAAAAACAGGGGATTTCAAATGAAAGCTGTGAGTGTTCTTTTTGCTTAGTAAATAGGAGTAATTTACTGCCTACCTTGGACCCTGTTAGTGTCTGGGAATTTGAACAAGATTTGTACTGCTAGTTATTGTCTCTTCCTGTCTCATGACCAATTTGCCCTTTTCATTTGGGATTTTTTTTTTCTTATTCATTCTTCTCTCGAGTTAGAGTGTCGGTGGCTATTACAACTTTTATTATAATTTGTATTTTTCTTTTTGTTTTTTTATAATTTGTCTGTCAAATTTTATTATTTATTTTTAAATTTATGTTGTGTTATGTGACAATCATGTAGATTGCACGTTAGTTTATAAGAGATTGTAATAAAAACCTTAAACATTTCCTTTTCCATTTAGAGCTCTACCACGTTTTTTTTTTTTGGGTTTTGTGTTTTATTTTATATTATTTAGGATTGGCTTGCTAGAGGTAGAAGGGAACAAAAACTGCTAAGGTACCGTTTGGCTTTTGAGGGAGCTTTAATTTTCATGCAAAACAGAACAAAGGAGAAAGAGGGTCTAGTATATGCTATAGGTATTTGAAGTAGCCCTTTCAAATTAAGGATTTGAATGTGAGATTTGTTAGTGATCAATTACATTAAATATGAAAACCAAACATTTCACAAATCTCAATTTGGATGTAATCATCTCCATTTCAAGTAAATGAGGCATATAAGCCATGTCCCTTACACTCATGTTGTATAATGCAAATGCTAATACTTAGTCACTATTTTACAACATTCAACAAAGAATATTTAAATAAGAAGTCATTTTGCATCATTAAATAGTGATGATGTAAATCTCACCCATCCTCCTTTGTGTGAAATGAATTTGAGTCTAGTACACATCTAACTGGATCAGGATTGATGGCAATTTATTGTTGTTCGAACTACAGTCTGTTGAATCCTTGCACGAGAAAGTACATTGATGTTCAAACAAGTGCTCCAACAATCAAAGATCTATTTGAACACATAAGCTCCATCGGATCGGATCCTCCCTCAATTGCTTATTTGAATTGACTGCTCAAGCTAACTATACTTGAAATTTTTCTGATTTTTTTTTTTTTGTTTTTTGGTCTAGCACTCAGCTTTGTATCTAATCAATACAAACATGATATCATCACCCATTTCCCACCATTTGGCAAAGTTCAAATATGGTACTATTTTATATTTTATAAGTGCAGTAGAATCTAAATACAATGCACTAAAATCATTATTAACTCTCATGTACGTAGTAATAATATTTACCACAAAATTTACCAATTCCGAGATGTTTGCATTTAAACTTTTTCATTATGAAATATTTTAGCAAACAAAAAGCTATAAAATAATCATACAAAAACCCAAAATACACAGATTTAGTCATAATAACTACACTAAAAACTTTTGTTTATGAGAAAAGAAAAAGACATTTGAGTGAAAACTGAAAAATAACAATAACAAGACAAGAATAATTAATTGGGACAACCTCATTTTTTTTTTTTTTTTTTGTCAGCTTATGTTTAAAGGAAGTCACAAAGAACAAGGTGCAGTCAGTGTCACTGTCTAATTTTTACTTCACATCAATAAATAAAGTGGTCCGTGCCGTTGAAGTTATTGCTTATTCTATTATAAATAATTAATGAATTTCGTTTTAGTCCTCATTTATTTTCATTTCTGACAACCTTATTCCCTACCCATCTTTCACTCAAAACTCCAAAAAAATTAAATAAATAAATAAAAAACTTGATTCTCTCGGTCTTCACGAACCCTTTTTTTTTTGGTTTAATTAATTAATTAATTACTTGATTATCATTTCAAAGGGTAGTGAGGGCACCAAATCCCAGAGAAGCTTTGTTAGAACTTATAAATGCTCTTGTAAGTGAGTGAAGCATGCCCCATGTCTATATAAAACAAACAGTTGAATTGTTTAGCTACTGATTATCATATTATATTTTTTTTTTATTTTCTGTTTAGGTTAAAATTTGTGTCTAATACATTATTACAGTACAAGAATGCAAAGTAAGCCTAGGTTTATTGTTTGAATATTTTTGTCAAACATAGTTTTTGTCTTACTATATAACCCACACGTCGAGTACTAAACATAGACTAGGACGAGAACAAGCAGTTAGAGAGATTCACCGGAGGTCAGGTTCAGCAAAATTACCTTAGATGCTTAAGTTAATGAGGATAAAAAGAAAGTCAAATTCATAGAGTAAGAGCCAAGAGGTTTAATGCACTATAACATATATGGCTTGTTTTAGTTTAGGATGTACCTTTTGATTGGCTTCTATTGAGGACAAAGTTTCTTTCAAAATTTGGATTGATTTGAGGAAATTCTTTTAATTTAATATATTAAGCTGGTAATTGTATTAAGAGCATGTGATTCTCAAATGCATTTTTTAAAAAGGTAAATATATATTTACTTTTTGCATAATTGCATAATTCTATTAATTTGATTCTCAAAGAAGAAGAGAGAAGAAGATGTTGCTGCAAATCGGTGAAGAACCAAAGAAGAAGAGAAAGAAGACAAAATCAAGTGTATTAGGTTGTAGGGTATTTTTGTGTTTTTTTTTTTTTTTTTTTTTTTTGGCTTTATGTGATGTGGCATTATGTTATTGGGTGCTGCAAAACCCTCATTTTATGCACTAACCGCATGTGAGGTTTATTCTAACTTCTTAAGTTTTTTGAATTTTTAATTCCGGTCTTTCTATCCAGATTAGCATAAAACAACTGACGTGGCATAAATGCTCGTTACTCGAGGAGTAAATATATTTAGCCTTTTAAAAATGTACATACGAATAACGTGTTTTAAAAACACATGTTAATTTAATAGACGGAATTTAAGTGATTTTCTTTAACATACTTTGTCCAATAAATTTTGTAATTAAAAATATGGATCTAAAATTCATGTCATAATGCCAAGTTGCCAACAAAGAAATTAAAAATAACCATTTTCTTTGTAATGTGTTCTCGTAATTTCATGTTATATTACCGTTGTAGGTTTTACTATATATATGCAAGTGGTGGTACCTTGAAAAGAACCAACATTGACTAGCCCCACCTGAACCTGACAACTTCAAATAATTTTTTATTTTATTTTTGTTTTTAAGTACATTTTGTTTGATTTATTAAATCTTGTTTGTCTACACCGTCAGATCAAATTACTTAGAGAATATTTTGCAAATAGAATTATCCAAGTCAAGTCAACGTTCAGTTGAGTAAAAAAGCCATAGTGGGGCCATACGTGGTGGAGGCTTATGAATTTGTCGTCTACGTTCTTTTCTATTATTTTAACAACTATTTTATCACATGCAAATTTAAAAGCTTTGTATTATTATCACAAGCCCATGATGATTCATGATATATTAAAATAAAATAAAAAATAAAAACAAACAAACAATCAACTATTTGGAGATGCGTTTTTGGTTTCAATTTTAAAACTTTTTCTCACTCAGACATCAGCCTCCCTTCGTTTGATAGAATTAGGAATCTCTGCTAAATAATATCTAGTTAGTTATAATGAAAGAGTATTTTTGTCATCTCAAAAAGTAGAAAGACAAAAATAGTCATTAAATATAACTAATTGAATATTTTTCAGTCAAATGAACCGAAGAAGATTCTAATTCCCAAATTTATTTGGATGGAATTTATTATATATATTGTCATGTATTCTGACATTCAATTCAATTTAGAGAAAAAATTCGTTTCAATTTTGAATTTTCTCACCAACAAAGGCTCACATCTTCATGTACATGCTATCTACATTATAATAAATGAAAGCATATTAAATTGTGTGCATTTGTTGGTGAAAAGTGAAAATAATAGTAGGCTAATTGAAGACCACCAAAAGCGAACATCTTCAAGTACATGCTATTAATTTGCTTTATAATAATTGAAAGCACGTTAGATTGTATGCATTTGTTGGAAAATAATAATAATAATAATAATAATAGCTGGTAGTATATTGGAGTTAGGATAATACAAGAGATCCCAATACTTTTTTTCAAATGATCTAGTTCATTCAATAAATAAATAGATTTATATTATTTTTTTTCTTTTTTTCTTAAATGAGTGTGGATCCAGATCATTTAGGAAAAAGTGTCGGGATGCCTAGTAGCCCTCTTGGAGTTTTTTTCTTTTAGGTTATAGTAAATTATGTTGAACAACTACTTTCGCTGCAACTTTGTGTCAAATATGAATACCCAAGACATAAAATTTATCTTGATGAAATTATTTTAATTCAGTCTATTAAAATAACAAATATTCTTATAATATGTAACTCTAGCATATATTTTTAATTTTCACGTAAGATTAAGAGGACACCAAGAGAATACTGGAAGAATATGTAGGATTTTTCATTTATAGTGTTCTCTTAGTGTCCTCCTAGTCCTATGTGGATATTATTTTCTAAAATTCAAGTAAGAGAAATAAAGACCACTTTCTTTTTGTTTTATTAAAAAATAATATCTATTTAGAATTAAAAAAACACTTGAAGAACATTAGAAGAACACGTATCATTCCTCATTTTTAAAATACCATATGAAGTTTAAATGAAAGGTTTTAAAGTGTAGCTTACACAGTTACACTTTGCTATGATCCAACCACCTTTCTCCCCCTTATTGTTTGATGTTTGTTGTAAATTTTCAATATTTTAATTAAATAGTAAAAAAAAAATATAAATACAATTTTTTCAACAATGAAAAAACATTAAGCTGGAAAAGCTGTTTGAAAATTTAGTCAAGAGCACCACAGAGTTGTTGCCACGTGTTGAGGGAGGGTTTTATTTGTAATTCCACGTATTAATGACATAGATATGCGGGGCCCAGATGGAAGAGATTATCTCAGTGGTCCCCACTTTTGCCTTTTATCAGATTCAGATGAACGGTTAAGGCTGCGGGGGGAGCCTTATCCTCTTCTACTTTATCACGAGCGTTGTCACGTGTACTTTGCTGTGGTACGAGCTTCTGTTTCCTGCACCTCCCACATCCCACGCAAAAGGAGTGAACCACATGAGTCCCAACGTTTGATTTTGAATAAGAGAATTTACAAAATAATAATAATAATAATAATCCCGAGTCTACGACCATAAATGAATAGAGCCGCTGACAAATATATTTAACTTTAGGGGCAGGTATCGGTTTGGCCAGTGTCAGTTGGAGCATTTCTGCTTACCTATTTATAAAAATTGGTTAAGTCGATTAATTAAACGACTTCATACTGACAATGAATAATTTGACTTTTTCTGTTAATCGGTTAGTTGGTTAATAGGTGGTCGGTTACAATTTTTTATGTTAAGATTTATCAATTTCATTATAACTACATAATCAGTAAAGAAATAAATTTTATAAATGAAAAAAAAAAAGGAGTAAATTCATAGAACATGGACTAAAATGACAACCACAAATTAGCTGGACAAACATAATAAGGAAATTTATCAGATAAAATTCAAAATTCTTTTTATTTTTTAATTTTTTTGAAAAAAATTTAAAATTCACTTGAAAAATCGGTTAAGTCAGTTAATTGACAAAAAGGATTTTCTACCGCCTACCGAACCGATGTCTAAACAATATTTTTATTCTGCTTACCAATTGCCAAAAGTTGGCTGTCGGTTGGTGATGGTTCGGTTCGGTAGCGGTCGATAAGCAGTCGATAGGCCGATAACGGTTAATCCGCCCACCCCTATTCAACTCAGCTTAGATTAAAGGATTCGTTCATTGAATAAATGAACAAAACTCGAACAAATTTTTGAATTTGTATATGAAATGAATTGAGCATATCAAAACTTAAATCCACTCATATTGGGCTCGCCGGGAATTGGGCCTTCACCTTTTGCTAATTTAAGGCTAGATAATCTATACAAAGCCTCTAAGACCCATTGGGCTTCACAACAAGAAAAACTGGCGAGAAATATGGGCTCGCTGGCCCTCCTCCTCAAACCCATCAGCCCAATCTGCGATGGTCAGATATTGGCATGACTGTATGCCCTAAAACTAACATTCGATTAAGAAATCATATATCATATATGCATTAACTGGTATTTATAAAATTATGGCTAAATATGGTGGTGTGGATTTTCATAATACTGAACTTCGTTGGCAATTAGGATAGAAATTAAAATGACAAATGGCCGACCATTATTAATGATTTTGATGTGTTTTTATTTGTGCTTTTTCATTATTCGGTTATGCAATGCCTTTGTCAAGTACAGAGCACTTTTCTTACTGAAATTAGTGTTTAAGGCTTTATATAGAAGCAATAGCTAACTCTTATCTAGTGTTTTGGACCTTCTTTGGACGTCATTATGGTGTAAAGTTTGAAGAATGATATTAGAAATCACATTTTTATCTCACAATTATTTTACAATACTGACGTGTCAGTTTTAACTAACCTTCGATTTTTTTTATTAAAAAAAAAACTGATCCAATGATTAGTTGAGACTGCCATGTCAGCATTATAGGATACTTAAGTGATAAAAATATGAAAAATGTCAAAGGAGTATACGATCAAAATTCTCTTTGTTTCATTTAAAATGTAGTTTCGATTGAGCTTGTTTTATGATAATTCTCTTTAATTGGGGTATAAGTTATGCTTTGTGGTCTTTCATTGAATATATGGAAATTTATTAACAAAATTTTCCTCCCACCCTAAAAGTTAATGTTGAAGAGGATAAGTTGAGCCTTTATAAGAGTATTTCTTTCTGAGTACTCTAGTAGTCCTTTCAAAATCTTCTCTCAAGGCAACAAATTAATGGCTGTCACTTCTTCTATGGATGAACAAGAAGATAGTGTTTCACAAAAATGTGAGGAAGCATGGTTTGATGTGGCTGCAGACCCATGCGGAAAGGAATTTGAACTTCCTGATATCTCTACTCCAATGTTGAGCCCAAACAGATTGCTTTTCTCACAATACCAACACCTTGATTCTCCTGCTGTGCTAGAGAATGCTTTTGCATTAGACATGAACAATATTCTGTCTAGTGCCGGAAATCAACACTTTTCTACTTCACAAATCATGGAAATCGTTCCTCCAATGATCACCAACTCTAATCGTCGAGAAGGTATAACCAGAAATTCATCTGTTGAAGTAAACCATCATGTCCATTTTTCTCCATCTGCCAATTTGCTCGATTTTGAGCTTGCTGCTTTTAAAAAACAACTTGTCCATTTTCCAATCTCCTCTGGGTTTTCTTGGAATGCCTTGGATATGAATTTTTCATTGAGAAACCGACGATTTCATGGTTATAATTCTCTGTGTTTGGAAACTCATCCCACCCCTGCTCATGGCTCTGTCAATATTGACAAATCCAAGTTTGGCTCAAACATCAATTTCCCTAGTAGAAGCCAAATCAATTATGCAGATGCTCCATCAAAAACATACCAGTTTTCTTCAAATAATTGCTTTGTTCATGTTCCCGCTATGGCTAATACCCAACAAGCTTTTGGTAGTAGCTCATTGCAGCAGGTTGGTCAAACTTCATTTCATGTAGCTTGAAATACTTATAAGGTAAAGTATGTATGCAGGGAGTGTGACAAAGAGTTCCCTAGTTATAGTGCCTTTGGAGGCCATATGAGTTTCCATGCAAGGACAAGAAGAAAGGGCATATGATTGAAGGCAGAGTTCTTAATAACAATACCATTATTGAATGTGATTCGCCAGATGTCGTTTTTGGCATTCACAGCCAAGATTTCCCTCCAGATTGGCAATTAGAACCTTTCATCAATGAAGCCTATTCTTATCAGGATACTAATTGGTCATCCCAATAATTTAGTTAAATGGCCCGCCGCCACTAATATTAACGGTTGCATTTCCGGCCTTTTGCCCCTTCCCTAATAGTTGTAGGTCCTTTTAAGTGATCTTAATCCTCTTAATCTTGTTCCCTTTTGTGTTCTTTTTTTTTTTGTCCATCTTTTATTTTGTTTTTTGTTTTGTATTTTCCCAGGAATAAAAAAGGCTGTTTATTTGCTATGCCTATGAGTTTGCCCTTTTTGCGTTTATGCTTTCTCTATAAAGGTTTTTCTTGACAATTGACCAACTATACTTTTTTGAATTTTAGGATTAAATACCAGAATTTGGCTAAAACCTTTAGTCACTAATAAAATGCTTTTAAATCAAGACTTTTAGCAATTCCTCTCTCAAATAAATAATAAAAGAAAGACATGAAAAGACTATTATATCATTCTCAATTAAAAAACAAATCGTAAGGGTATGAACAAAAATATATAAGCCATATGGGAAACCAAATGGGACTATAATACAACATTAATACTAAACAAACATTAAATCCATAAAGCTAAAACATAGAGGCATTAAATTAATTAATGCCTAAGGTCATAAATTACATAAAGTTAAAAATGATCTGTACGTCCGCCCAAATCATAATTTAGGAAGCGAGGAATTAGAACTTGGGATATCATCATGATTATCAATCGGCTTAACATAGAGAACTTGAGAGAGCGACTCATTAGAGTTATCCGTATGGTGGTATTGTTGCCCATCATTTGGATTGAACGTGGTATTGCTATATTGTATCCAATCATCATGCCATGCGCTATCCACTCCTCCTGTAAACTGATGATTATCAGGCAAGTTTGCAGCCATATTGTTTCCTCCTTGAAACTGAAGATCAGTCCAGTTTGGATCAATATAATTGAAGTTTGGATCAATATAATTGAAGTTTGGATCAATATAATTGAATTGATCATTCATCAATGATGCATTTTGCGGATACTGCTGATGATCCTGATGCAGATGATCCTGCTGAGGAAGCTGAGCAGGCTGATGCTCATGCTGCTGCAGATGATGCTGATTCTGCTGCAGATGATACAGATGCTGCTGCTGATTCTGCTGCAGATGATACAGATGCTGCTGCTGATTCTGCTGCAGATGATACAGATGCTGCTGATGCTCGTGCTGATGATGAGCATGTTGCTGCTGCTGATGCTGCTGATGCTCGTGCTGATGATGAGCATGTTGCTGATGCTCATGCTCGTGCGGATGATCATGGGAAGGTGTGGATTCAACTAAAGTTGGGTTTGAAGTCGATGGATCCTCATCTGTACCCGTAACGGTTCTAGATTTATCAGAACTTTTCTTATGATAGAGCCTACATAAGACGTTGTCATCCAACTGGAGAAACAAAGAAAAAAAGAAATTCATGATTAAGCGATCAGTAATATTATTATATATGAATGCTGAAATGAAAATTAAGCCACCTACTGTCATGTCATTTTCATATTTTCTCTTTCGAAGAGGAGGATTGGCGGTCCTAAATTCATGCATAATCCAGTTGGACTTGACACCTCCGGGAGCTTTTCCTTGGTAGAACACCAATGTCTTCTTAAACCCAATTAAAATATTTCTTGTATCTTCAATTGGCTTGTCAGATCCGGTAGCCTTCCAGTATCCATCCCCGGTAGTTCGATTTGGACGTTCTCCATTTGGGTACTTTCTTTCTCTTGGTGTGAAAAAGTACCATTCGTGTACTCCATTCTCTTTGTCTGTGTATATTTCTTGGTACATTCCTTGAATCAAAGCAAAACTTATTTTCAAATAATAATAATAATAATAAAAGGGTACGTATATATGTTAAATCAAAGAAAGAAGCAAGAACCTGTAAGAATATCAGGGTGGAAGTCATATATTTTAGCCTCGATGATCTGGCTTCGTGGCAGGGGCTGGTTCAAAAGCTTGGGGTTTAAGTAGCAGTTGATTAGCTCCTCCTCAGTGGGGCGGAACCTATACCCAGGCGGGAGAGTTTTGAAGTAATGATCGCAATTATGCGTCACATCCGGCTTCACGGCCTCCATTGTTGGACTACGTACGTACGTACAAAGAAATTTTGATCGAGAAGATCGAAAACGTAAGCTTGAAAACTCAAGAACTCTATCTCCCTTAAAAGTTTATATTGAGTGAGTTTAAGTAGAGAGATGAGTTTGATTGGTAGCACATCTCTTCTTCGATCAGGAGATAGTTTCATTAATTACTATCTTTTCAATTTTCAAATATCAAATATATATGATCGATACAAGAGTCGTTCTATCCTCGATCACTCGGAAATATTGTATTTTGATTAATGTTTAAAATTTGTATATTGTACGTTTAATATAATCTACATGCATTATCTTTTCAAAAATCTAAGTGATTTAACTTGATTCAAATATTTATCACTAAAGATTGTTTCATATATATATATATATATTTCTTTTTTCAAATATGCACCCATATAAACAAGAATCGAACTAATTTTTGAAATTTAAGATATATGTTATCCAAACGCTTATTATGATTTCTGTTCAGGTATACATGACATTAATTAAGATACTTTTATTATATAAGTGAACCAATTGAGATATATTAGTCAAACAATTCGAAAATAACACCTATTCAATCGGAACATTAATTCAATCTCATCAAGCAAATTAAATAGTTCAATTTAATATTCTTAATTAACTACTCTCAACCTCTTAGGATCCTCTCGGAGAATATCTAGTTAGTTATACTTTAAGAATATTTTTGTCCTCTCAAAAAATAAAAAGACAAAAATACTCCTGAAATATGACATAACTGTATTTTGTGCATTTTCTTTTAGGACGTGAAAACACAAAATCTATTCATTATCCACAATCAAAATTCAAAAAATCCATGAAATAAAGCATGCCCTAAGTTACTCTCCTATGTCAAATTCACGTGTTATTACAATAATATATATATATATAAGACTAAAAAAAATAAAAAAAAGACAAGGGCTGGGAAATTTGAACTTACTCCCTACCAAGCCATGCAAGCTGATTTGTGCACTTTCATCAGAGAACAAGCACCAAAACTGTATGCCAAATTTCGAAAATTACGTTAGACTCTTGTTTATCTCTTATCTACTCTTTTTTAAATTTACAATTACATCTATAACACCCCCATATGGGTGCAACAGATTCGATAGCATATTTGAAAAAAATATAAATAGAGTTGAACGAGAAGAAATCTCAAAAGTATATCCCAGAAAAAAAAAAACAAAACAATCTTAACTGATAAATATTTGAATCGAGTTAAATCACTAAGTTTTTTCAAAAGATTAATTTGATCAGTTAATCCATTTGATTTTTGAAAGATAACGTAGATTCTATTAAACAATTTGAGTGAGAATAGAACTCTTCTATCATATTTGATATTTGAAAATTGAAAATTTCATTAATTACTATCTTTTCAATTTTCAAATATCAAATATGATGAAAAGTTTTATCCTCACTCAGACGGTAACACTTTAATTATTAGTTATATATAAAGATAAACATTTTTTTATAAAAAATTTATATATTGTTTAATAGAATCTACATTATCTTTCAACAGGCCTAGCTAGGGTGGCCACTCAACAACTCCCATGGCCTATGGGGTGGCTAGAAACCACCGTTTCTTTTGTTCTTTTTTCTTTTTCTTTTTCTTTTCCTCAAAACAACGTCGTTTTGGGGGCATTTTTTAAATTGATTTTTTTTTTCAAAGTGGCCAAATTGTAACTGTTTGGTAGTTTGTGGGCTACTTTATCACTCTTTGAACATTAGGAGGCTAAAATAAAAATAGCTGGTAGTTTGAGAGGGCTAAATTATATTTTTCCCTAAAAATAAAGATATGGTGTTTTTATAACACTCACTTTTGTTATTCTATACTGATGTGTCATCCTCTCAATATAATGCACAAAAGACTTGATTTGTGCCAAATCCATATAGAAGTTATTCTCTTTTTGCTCTTGTTAAGTTTTCTAGTTCTAAAGTTTAATAGAGTTTAGTCCATCTGGTTAGTTTACTTTATTTACAATAAGCTAGAATGTAGTATTAAAATGTTTTGAGAGATCACTCGGGTATGCATAAATAATAAGTTACTTGTTTACAACGGGTAGCTCAATCAACTGTAAATCATGCCTCATAAAATATAAGTGATTACTAGTTCAAAAAATAAAATAAAATAAAATAACAAGTTACTCTATATTGTCAAATTTTGTCAAAAAGTTGACAAATTCTATTAGTGTATATGTTATGTTAAAGCCAATAAAATAATGATATATGTTAATTCATAATTTAAAAAATATAAATATATAAAAATTTAAAACTTATATATATATATATATATATATATATATATATATAAGGGCCGGGAAATTTGAACTTGCTCCCTACCAAGCCATGCAGCACGAACAATGAAAATGGAAAAAAAAAAATGTATCAGACGAAAGCAGGAATTAAAAAGAAATAATTTCAATGTGTTTCCCTTTCTCAATTTTCTCATCAGCCAAACAGAGAAACCACTCTTTTTTATCGTTTGATCGATTTTCTTCAGCATCCAAACAAATCCCCAGATGCAAAGAAGCATTCCAGGAAAATATGAAGCGAGAAAAATAAAAGTGGAAAACAAAGAAAGCAGTGGAGTTCCAAGAGAAAGAAGAGCAGAGACAGCAGAGTCGAGAACCATGATGGCAATCCAAGCTCCATAGTTACCAAAGTGCGTTGAAATCTCGAACCCAATTCCTGAGCAGCCACCTTTAGGGAGTCTCGCGGCAGTTTTTTTTTTTTTTTTTAATATATAATGAAGAACTACAAACAAGAACAATAAAGAAGGGCTGGAGAACCCAATAGTGAGTCCCAAAATAACTGTAGGCAGAAATTAAAAAGGAATACATCAAATGAATGAGTGGAGATGCTAGTTATGACTCTGGTGAAGCATGTTTGGGGGGAAGAATTGACTGAAAATGACCGACCAACTCAAAAAAAGCAAGATTTGAAATCCAAGGGATGAGATGTGGCGGCCAAGCAGAGGAGGTGGCAAGGCGAAGGTGGATGTACTGAGGCTGTAATTTTAGGGGGAAGAGACAAATCCCATTGGATAAATCGCCAAGGGTGAGAGATAGAGCTTCAAAAGAGGCGATAAGCTTTAGAAGGGAGAGGTGGTGGAAGAGGAGAAGGAGAGTAGAAGGAAAGTGGGAGGAGGAGGGAGGCAAAGAGGTGCTTCTCTCCTCCCATGGCGTGTTGAGAAAGTGGAGAGCAAAGCGAGACAAGAGTTAATTTTAATTTTCTTAACTTTCATTTTTATATACTAAATATATTTATAATAATTTTTATATTTGTATATTTTTTTGTTATGAGTGATACATGTTATGATTTTATTGGCTATGACGTGACACACTAAATACAACTTTTTTCATAAAATTTGACAAAATGGAGTGATTTGTTATTTATGCATACCTCAGGAATCTCCCAAAACATTTTAATACCACATTAAGCTTATTGAAAATCAAGTAAACTTGATTTTG
>NC_081550.1:2541837-2547547 GCF_901000735.1 Corylus avellana
GATATCTCAAAATACAAGCGTCTAACTTGGCTGCCAATGCTTCAACCAGAGGGTAGCTCAAAGCATATCCAGCTCCACCAAAAGCCATATCAAACGAGAAATCATAGTTGGATTTAACAAAATCAGAATTCGACCCAATATAGTAGTACTTTGAATGGTTGTATTTTGCAAGAACCCCAATTAAATTATCAACAAAAAATATTGTATCATCATCTCCCATCACATACCACCTCACGTTTTTATCTCCCTTCCTAAACGCTTCAATTATTGTTCGCACGATTCGAGCCGGAATCAGCCTCACCGTTTTGGGGAATGTTGGGATCTTCCTGACATCCTCGCTGACATGAAAAGGAGGAAGATTTGAAGGCCATGGTTGGAACTCCGGCGTCGGCTGTCCGTCGAGGAAAAGATATCCTCGGGTTATGTTTGGTCGCCACCATGATTCAACGTATGGTTTTCTGGAGTTCCATGTATTCAGGGCGCCGACAATTCCAAAAACAATGTGGCTGATGTTGGTCGAAGAGCTGGGAGTAGTAGTGGGACGACTGAAAGGTTGGTAATTGCTGGGAGGGTTTAAGGAGAAGATGCAAAACAAAAAAAGGAGCAGCCCTGAAATAGGTACCGACTTGTGTAGGGTTCCATGAGATGAAGGGCTGTGATTTTTTTGAATTTTGCTCGCTTTTGAAGAAATTGAAGAAGCCATTGTCAATGGTACTGGAAAGCTGTTGAACTCAAAAAGATGGGAGATGGATCCTCTCCATTTCATTTGAGATGGAGGGGAGCCATTTAGGCAAATTAGGTTGTTATGATTCTTACTTAAGCTTGCATGCAGATTAATGAATATTTGTGACAAATAATTGGGTAAAAAAGGAAAGAAATAACACAATAAATAATTTAGGGTTTAGGGCTTAGGGCAGGGCTAATGCTCCCAATTTAATAACATACTCAATTAATGAATATTAATAAGGATTTTTTTCACACAAAAATATTTAAATGCCTAATTATAGTCAATATTGTTTTATTGAAGGCTCCTAATTACGGTAATTAAGTAATTAAAAAGGAAAGAGCATTAAATCTCCAGCATTAATAAGGCTTAATAAATTGATAGCATTAGATAGGAGAATCAAATAATATTAACGACATTCTTAAATAAAACCCATTCTCCAACTTTAAACGTTCTATTGTTGGGAAAAAAAAAAGAAAAAAAAAATGCTAAGAAGATGAAAAGTTTTCAAAATATTCTATTCAATTTTACAAACTCCTCTCTTAATAAGTTTCCATTTTGTTTTTCTCTATTTCTCTATTCAAATCTTATTCAAAATAGAAAGGTTAGTTTACCAAAAACTCAATCAATCATTAACTTTTTTTATTTGATTTCATGAAATATTTTTACTATATATATATATATATATATATATTCCCATTTTAGTTTGAACCTTGGACTTGTGTAGCATAATATCGGATCAATCTGGTTTATTTTTCTTAATTTGAAAGCAAGAGATTAAATGCATAACAAGATGAGCTTGGAAGGTTGGGTTTATAATGGCCACAATGGCTGAATCATCGATGAGGGCAACAAATTCTCAATTTCTCATTCTAATTTGTAGAACTAGCAAGAGATCATAGATTAGCAATATTAATAACACCAGTCAACATTAATTAACAAGATTAAAGACAATCAGTGATATTACATTCACCACAAATCACACTTCTATTTAATCATTCACACCAAAATGAGTAGTTTTGAAAACTATCAAAAGGTTGCAAAGCATTCTGTTCTTCTACCAGAAAATTAATATTTCCTTTTATTGGAGACTCCCACAATCAAAACACCTCAGTAGCATTTGTTTATTGCCTGGAAAGAGCTTGAGCGTGCTACCAAACTTAAAAACTGGCAAAGCCCTTTTCCTTCAAGCATTCAACGGTTTCCTTAAGGCTCACCTCAAAAGGAGTGAATTCAATACCCAAGCTTTTTGCCTTTTCTTTGGACACTTGAAATGTTGGCACAAACGGCTTATCATCTGCACACCTATCAAGGTTATTTGGAAAAGGAAAAAATATTTTATGTCAAAACCAACGGAGCCTTAAGTATACCATAGATCTTTAAAAACATAATGCTAGTAAACAAATAGGATCATATTCCATCCCTTTTAACTATTTTGGTTACCGGATTAGTTTTATTTGCCAACGATTGATAGTTTAAGGGGATTGAGTGTGACAAGTGGTCGATAGTGAGGGCAATGTACAATTGCAGCGATACTGCTGATGGAAAGTATTACTCAAATATTATATCTTAAAATTAGAGAGAAATAAAAGCTTACTTCTGTGGAAGTTGTAAAGAGGGATAAAGCTCACTTAAAGTCCTCACAACTTCAGAACAGTGTGCAACTCTCCCGACCGTACAATATCTTCCACTAGCTGAAGGGATTTCATATGCTTGAATATGTGCTTTGGCAACATCTCTGACATCAACCCATCCAAATGTTAGATTAGGAAACACCTGTGCTCCTGCATCAAATAAAGAAGAAAAGAGATATGAAATACAGAGCAAGAAAAGATACAATTTCTGGGACGGGAGATTTTAGTGTATAATATTACAATGAGTACCTTAAACAAGTAGGGATCATATCATTATTTCAGAACAACGTACCACAGACAAGACACACACAAATACACACGTACACATATGGTAGTATTTGTGTAAAGGCCCAAAGGGACATAAAAGGATAGCATCAAGCTGCTTGGTTAACATCCTGACTCAATAGAAAGAGAAACATGGTGATTGATACTGTTCAACCTTCCCTAAATGAGTTAGCAAACACACCTCTCATTACCCTTGGAAACTTTCTCTTGTTAAAAAGTTTTTAGTCAAAGATCAACTTATTGAGAAATTGAGAATTACAATCAGTACTGTGAAGAACAAATACCATTTATTAAGTTCAAAATCACAGCCGCACTTGTATTAAGTGCCGGCTGTAAGAGAGGACCAATCACCATTGCTGGGTTAATTGTAACCATGTCAATACCCTTCTCTTTGGCAAACTTCCAGGCAGTGTCTTCAGCCAATGTCTTTGAAAGCACATACCAGTGCTGGAAATAAAAAACAAAACATTTAGCATTAGCACCCAGAAACTTAAATATTCAGCTGAATATATGATAGTCATTAGTAGCATGGTTCCCTGTTTTATAAGTGATCATAGAAGGGCATTGACTTTAACAAAGCACTGATGGCAGAGCATGACAGAGGCTGAATAGTGCACTGGTGCAGTATGCTCCCTCCCTAAAATAATCTATTGCTTCCATGAAGAGAAGAAATTAACCAGATGTTTTTAGTTAAAGCTGCATCATGATGACCAATGCAGGATCTCTTAAATTATACAGCACTAGTCATAATCACTCAGAAGAACATGAAAATCTTAAGTATGATGTTGCTGTAAACCATTAAACGGGGCCAAGTTATCACCATATTTATTTTCAAAAAAAGCATGAAGACTAATAGCTCTACATACCTGTTCTTTCTTAGCAAATTCCGGATCAGAAAACCAAGTCTCATCAACAACCACATCAGGGGTTTGAGGTCTTTCATTGAATGAAACTGCAGCTACAGAAGATGTCAAAACTACCCGCTTCACAGATGGAGACTTTGCACACGAATTAAGAACATTAAGTGTTCCCTTTACTGCAGGTTCAAGTAGCTCTGCCTGAATGGTTAGGGCGACAAGAAAATTATTTGCTTGTTTATAAACAAAATTTAGTACAATTTGATAAGATCACATTCAAAAAATACTTGATTATATTAACATCATTGTTCTTTAGTGGGGCCAGGATCCGCATTCTTAACTAGGAAACACAATTCCAGGCAGCATTTTGATAGAAAGACATTCTCCACTATCATGGTATCTTTAACAAATTCATTGTTCAAATCACCTCTTTCAATTTCATCAATAAATGCTAATGGAATAATCAAAAAAGAAGAGTAAAATGGAATATACCTGTGGGTCCTTAACATCAATAAAGAAGGGAGATGCAGTATGAAATACACATTCACAGCCCTCAATAGCAGAATCGAAGGCACCTTCTTCCAGTAGATTTGCTTTGAAGAGGTGAAGTCTCTCCTTAGCTCCATCAAGTACGAGTAAGTGGTTTGTTTTTTTGGGATCATCTGCGGGAGATAGAAATGAAGTTAGATTATAATATCACACTAATAGCCAAGGTAAGGAAATACTTTCCAATGGCTCATTCAAGCAGAAAATCAGAAAGAAAAGGAAGAGTCTGTTAACTATGAAAAAAAAATGCCAACATTGTTATTCCTCTAATCTATGACATTGCAAGATCAAAGTTCGAGGGTAGCTTTCATACTATTTTAATTAATATACTTCTTAGTTCTTACTCATGACTATATTGACAAACACATTTGTTAAAGTTTTCAAAATTAAAAACACACTTTTCTCAAGATGGTTTACTTTTCAAAACACAAAACTCTTAATAAAAAAAAAAAAAACACATAACACATGATTTAAAAACCTTTTCACATTTATTATAGGAATATTTTGAGAAAATGGGTCCTTATTTTTGTAGGAGTAGAAGCCGAGTTATTACTTCAAAAAATAAAAAATAAAAAATAGAAAGATGGCTGCATGGCCACTCCAACCGGTCATAAGTGGCCGTGCTACAACCCCTTCTTCTCCTTTAGGTGGTTGAGCAGCCACTTCTCTAGTTTTTCTTTTTATAAATAAAAGAAAAAAATATAAAAAAGCCCTCAAACTGACAGATGTTTGGAAGTTGGCTCTACAATGTTCAAAATGTACTAAATTAGCCCAACAAATTACCAACATGTTTCAAAGTAGCCACTCCGTTACTCAGCACCATCAGTTTTGATGAAAAATCCATCACGTGGAATTTTTTTTTGTTTGTGAAACATTTAATAACTTCGACCTTTCAAGAAAAAAAAATTAGTAGCCCATATATACTCCAAAAAGCAAACCCTCTCCCACAAGCAAAAATAAAAAATAAAAAAACCAGACCCAATATCCCAGTGTCCTGAATAGTGAATACCTCAATTCAGCTATCAAAAGATTCAATGAAAATGAAAAATAAACGATTAAAAGGCAGAACCGGGAAATGGGAATTGCTTATAATTTGCAGGCAGGAACTTCAACGACAAGAATCCAACAGCTCACCGAGAAAGAAAGGATTAAATTACACTTAAAGAGACAGAGACAGAGAATGCTGACTTGGGTCGCGAACAGAGGCCCTGACAGTGTAACCGCGCTGGAGAAGAAACTTGACGATCCATGAAGCTATAAAGCCGGACGCACCGGTGACGCACACGATCTTTCCTGCTCCACTGCTCATCTTCTTCTTATTTTTCTTCTTCTTCGGATTCTGTTTCCGTTTTGCAAATTTGCCTTTCACTTGCTTCCACTTAATGACTTAAACAGTAAAGCCTTTCTAGAAGAGATGAGACGCAAAAGAAAAAGATGCATTGTATTTTGAATTAATTGTCCCCTTTTGACCAGTCTTCAAAGGTTGGTAAATCAAAATTAAAGAAAACAATATTTTCATTTGGACAGAATGGTTCGGAGAAAGGATAAGAATTTGGCAGTGGCACAGCCTAATTGCTGGAAAATCCTTATCCGAAGAAAAGTCCTGATTCCTGATTGTGATTGCTGATCACGGATTTAAACAAGTCAGCATAACCAATTAAGTT
>NC_081550.1:2547647-2556892 GCF_901000735.1 Corylus avellana
GATACAGATGCTGCTGCTGATTCTGCTGCAGATGATACAGATGCTGCTGCTGATTCTGCTGCAGATGATACAGATGCTGCTGATGCTCGTGCTGATGATGAGCATGTTGCTGCTGCTGATGCTGCTGATGCTCGTGCTGATGATGAGCATGTTGCTGATGCTCATGCTCGTGCGGATGATCATGGGAAGGTGTGGATTCAACTAAAGTTGGGTTTGAAGTCGATGGATCCTCATCTGTACCCGTAACGGTTCTAGATTTATCAGAACTTTTCTTATGATAGAGCCTACATAAGACGTTGTCATCCAACTGGAGAAACAAAGAAAAAAAGAAATTCATGATTAAGCGATCAGTAATATTATTATATATGAATGCTGAAATGAAAATTAAGCCACCTACTGTCATGTCATTTTCATATTTTCTCTTTCGAAGAGGAGGATTGGCGGTCCTAAATTCATGCATAATCCAGTTGGACTTGACACCTCCGGGAGCTTTTCCTTGGTAGAACACCAATGTCTTCTTAAACCCAATTAAAATATTTCTTGTATCTTCAATTGGCTTGTCAGATCCGGTAGCCTTCCAGTATCCATCCCCGGTAGTTCGATTTGGACGTTCTCCATTTGGGTACTTTCTTTCTCTTGGTGTGAAAAAGTACCATTCGTGTACTCCATTCTCTTTGTCTGTGTATATTTCTTGGTACATTCCTTGAATCAAAGCAAAACTTATTTTCAAATAATAATAATAATAATAAAAGGGTACGTATATATGTTAAATCAAAGAAAGAAGCAAGAACCTGTAAGAATATCAGGGTGGAAGTCATATATTTTAGCCTCGATGATCTGGCTTCGTGGCAGGGGCTGGTTCAAAAGCTTGGGGTTTAAGTAGCAGTTGATTAGCTCCTCCTCAGTGGGGCGGAACCTATACCCAGGCGGGAGAGTTTTGAAGTAATGATCGCAATTATGCGTCACATCCGGCTTCACGGCCTCCATTGTTGGACTACGTACGTACGTACAAAGAAATTTTGATCGAGAAGATCGAAAACGTAAGCTTGAAAACTCAAGAACTCTATCTCCCTTAAAAGTTTATATTGAGTGAGTTTAAGTAGAGAGATGAGTTTGATTGGTAGCACATCTCTTCTTCGATCAGGAGATAGTTTCATTAATTACTATCTTTTCAATTTTCAAATATCAAATATATATGATCGATACAAGAGTCGTTCTATCCTCGATCACTCGGAAATATTGTATTTTGATTAATGTTTAAAATTTGTATATTGTACGTTTAATATAATCTACATGCATTATCTTTTCAAAAATCTAAGTGATTTAACTTGATTCAAATATTTATCACTAAAGATTGTTTCATATATATATATATATATTTCTTTTTTCAAATATGCACCCATATAAACAAGAATCGAACTAATTTTTGAAATTTAAGATATATGTTATCCAAACGCTTATTATGATTTCTGTTCAGGTATACATGACATTAATTAAGATACTTTTATTATATAAGTGAACCAATTGAGATATATTAGTCAAACAATTCGAAAATAACACCTATTCAATCGGAACATTAATTCAATCTCATCAAGCAAATTAAATAGTTCAATTTAATATTCTTAATTAACTACTCTCAACCTCTTAGGATCCTCTCGGAGAATATCTAGTTAGTTATACTTTAAGAATATTTTTGTCCTCTCAAAAAATAAAAAGACAAAAATACTCCTGAAATATGACATAACTGTATTTTGTGCATTTTCTTTTAGGACGTGAAAACACAAAATCTATTCATTATCCACAATCAAAATTCAAAAAATCCATGAAATAAAGCATGCCCTAAGTTACTCTCCTATGTCAAATTCACGTGTTATTACAATAATATATATATATATAAGACTAAAAAAAATAAAAAAAAGACAAGGGCTGGGAAATTTGAACTTACTCCCTACCAAGCCATGCAAGCTGATTTGTGCACTTTCATCAGAGAACAAGCACCAAAACTGTATGCCAAATTTCGAAAATTACGTTAGACTCTTGTTTATCTCTTATCTACTCTTTTTTAAATTTACAATTACATCTATAACACCCCCATATGGGTGCAACAGATTCAATAGCATATTTGAAAAAAATATAAATAGAGTTGAACGAGAAGAAATCTCAAAAGTATATCTCAGAAAAAAAAAACAAAACAAAACAATCTTAACTGATAAATATTTGAATCGAGTTAAATCACTAAGTTTTTTCAAAAGATTAATTTGATCAGTTAATCCATTTGATTTTTGAAAGATAACGTAGATTCTATTAAACAATTTGAGTGAGAATAGAACTCTTCTATCATATTTGATATTTGAAAATTGAAAATTTCATTAATTACTATCTTTTCAATTTTCAAATATCAAATATGATGAAAAGTTTTATCCTCACTCAGACGGTAACACTTTAATTATTAGTTATATATAAAGATAAACATTTTTTTATAAAAAATTTATATATTGTTTAATAGAATCTACATTATCTTTCAACAGGCCTAGCTAGGGTGGCCACTCAACAACTCCCATGGCCTATGGGGTGGCTAGAAACCACCGTTTCTTTTGTTCTTTTTTCTTTTTCTTTTTCTTTTCCTCAAAACAACGTCGTTTTGGGGGCATTTTTTAAATTGATTTTTTTTTTCAAAGTGGCCAAATTGTAACTGTTTGGTAGTTTGTGGGCTACTTTATCACTCTTTGAACATTAGGAGGCTAAAATAAAAATAGCTGGTAGTTTGAGAGGGCTAAATTATATTTTTCCCTAAAAATAAAGATATGGTGTTTTTATAACACTCACTTTTGTTATTCTATACTGATGTGTCATCCTCTCAATATAATGCACAAAAGACTTGATTTGTGCCAAATCCATATAGAAGTTATTCTCTTTTTGCTCTTGTTAAGTTTTCTAGTTCTAAAGTTTAATAGAGTTTAGTCCATCTGGTTAGTTTACTTTATTTACAATAAGCTAGAATGTAGTATTAAAATGTTTTGAGAGATCACTCGGGTATGCATAAATAATAAGTTACTTGTTTACAACGGGTAGCTCAATCAACTGTAAATCATGCCTCATAAAATATAAGTGATTACTAGTTCAAAAAATAAAATAAAATAAAATAACAAGTTACTCTATATTGTCAAATTTTGTCAAAAAGTTGACAAATTCTATTAGTGTATATGTTATGTTAAAGCCAATAAAATAATGATATATGTTAATTCATAATTTAAAAAATATAAATATATAAAAATTTAAAACTTATATATATATATAAGGGCCGGGAAATTTGAACTTGCTCCCTACCAAGCCATGCAGCACGAACAATGAAAATGGAAAAAAAAAAATGTATCAGACGAAAGCAGGAATTAAAAAGAAATAATTTCAATGTGTTTCCCTTTCTCAATTTTCTCATCAGCCAAACAGAGAAACCACTCTTTTTTATCGTTTGATCGATTTTCTTCAGCATCCAAACAAATCCCCAGATGCAAAGAAGCATTCCAGGAAAATATGAAGCGAGAAAAATAAAAGTGGAAAACAAAGAAAGCAGTGGAGTTCCAAGAGAAAGAAGAGCAGAGACAGCAGAGTCGAGAACCATGATGGCAATCCAAGCTCCATAGTTACCAAAGTGCGTTGAAATCTCGAACCCAATTCCTGAGCAGCCACCTTTAGGGAGTCTCGCGGCAGTTTTTTTTTTTTTTTTTAATATATAATGAAGAACTACAAACAAGAACAATAAAGAAGGGCTGGAGAACCCAATAGTGAGTCCCAAAATAACTGTAGGCAGAAATTAAAAAGGAATACATCAAATGAATGAGTGGAGATGCTAGTTATGACTCTGGTGAAGCATGTTTGGGGGGAAGAATTGACTGAAAATGACCGACCAACTCAAAAAAAGCAAGATTTGAAATCCAAGGGATGAGATGTGGCGGCCAAGCAGAGGAGGTGGCAAGGCGAAGGTGGATGTACTGAGGCTGTAATTTTAGGGGGAAGAGACAAATCCCATTGGATAAATCGCCAAGGGTGAGAGATAGAGCTTCAAAAGAGGCGATAAGCTTTAGAAGGGAGAGGTGGTGGAAGAGGAGAAGGAGAGTAGAAGGAAAGTGGGAGGAGGAGGGAGGCAAAGAGGTGCTTCTCTCCTCCCATGGCGTGTTGAGAAAGTGGAGAGCAAAGCGAGACAAGAGTTAATTTTAATTTTCTTAACTTTCATTTTTATATACTAAATATATTTATAATAATTTTTATATTTGTATATTTTTTTGTTATGAGTGATACATGTTATGATTTTATTGGCTATGACGTGACACACTAAATACAACTTTTTTCATAAAATTTGACAAAATGGAGTGATTTGTTATTTATGCATACCTCAGGAATCTCCCAAAACATTTTAATACCACATTAAGCTTATTGAAAATCAAGTAAACTTGATTTTGCATTTTTCCCAAAATTTCACTACATTAAAAAAAAAAAAAAAAACTACTCACTGCCTAATAAAGTAAATTAGACTTTTTTTCATATGATGAAATTAGTTATTCGTATTGTATACAATATAGGCAGCTAACATGAGCGTTGCATCTAATCCAACAAGTGCTCGGATAGGCCCTATCACCTATCTGAACATGTATAGAGCTACCCACTCTCTCACATTAGCCGCACTTAGTTCATGCAATACAAACATCTAATTGCAGTCAATCCTGGTCCAGTGCACTAAGGGTGAGATAAAATGCATATGATGCTACAATTCAGCTCACATAATTCAGTGAGAGCATAATATAAGCAATCTTATGTAACATTAGAGACTGTAATTAACAATATTAATAAGCACTCACTGATATTACATTCACCATCACACTGGTATTATTCACTCACCAAAATGAGTAGTTTTGAAACCTACCAAAAGAAAAATACAAAGCATCCTCATTTTCCACCAGAAAATTAATATTCCTTTTATTGGAGACTCCCACAATCAAAACACCTAAGTGTCATTTGTTTATTGGAAAGAGCTTCAGGGTGCTACCAAACTTAAAAGCTGACAAAGTTCTTTTCCTTCAAGCTTTCAACAGTTTCCTCAAGGCTCACCTCAAAAGGAGTGAATTCAATACCCAAGCTTTTTGCCTTTTCTTTGGACACTTGAAATGTTGGCACAAACGGCTTTTCGTCCGCACACCTGTCAAAGTTATTTGGAAAAAGAAAAAACATTTTGCGTCAAAACCAACAGAGCCTTAAATATACCATACATCTTTAAAAACATAATGCTAGTAAACAGATAGGATCATACTCCATCCCTTTTAACTATTTTGGTTACCGGATTGGTTTTTTTGCCAACGATTGGTAGTTTAAGGGGATTCAATGTGACAAGTGGTACATAGTGAGGGCAATGTACAATTGCAGCGATACTGCTAATGGAAAGTATGACTCAAATATTATATCTTAAAATTAGAGGGAAATAAAAGCTTACTTTTGTGGAAGTTGTAAAGAGGGATAAAGCTCACTTAAAGTCCTCACAAGTTCAGAATAGTGTACAACTCTCCCAACCATACAATATCTTCCACTAGCTGAAGGGATTTCATATGCTTGAATATGTGCTTTGGCAACATCTCTGACATCAACCCATCCAAATGTTAGATTGGGAAACACCTGTGCTCCTGCATCAAATAAAGAAGAAAAGAGATATGAAATACAGAGCAAGAAAAGATACAATTTCTGGGAATGGAGATTTTAGTGTATAATATTACAATAAGTACCTTAAACAAGTAGGGATCATATCATTATTTCAGAACAACAAACCACAGACAAGACGTACACAAATACACACGTACACATATGGTAGTATTTGTGTAAAGGCCCAAAGGGACATAAAAGGATAGCATCAAGCTGCTTGGTTAACATCCTGACTCAATAGAAAGAGAAACATGATGATTGATACTGTTCAACCTTCCCTAAATGAGTTAGCAAATACACCTCTCATTACCCTTGGAAACTTTCTCTTGTTAAAAAGTTTTTAGTCAAAGATCAACTTATTGAGATGAATCATAAATTGAGAATTACAATCAGTACTGTGAAGAACAAATACCATTTATTAAGTTCAAAATTGCAGCCGCACTTGTATTTAGTGCCGGCTGTAAGAGAGGACCAATCACCATTGCTGGGTTAATTGCAACCATGTCAATACCCTTCTCTTTGGCAAACTTCCAGGCAGTGTCTTCAGCCAATGTCTTTGAAAGCACATACCATTGCTGGGAAAAAAAAAAAAAAATTTAGCATTAGCACCCAGAAACTTAAATATTCAGCTGAATATATGATAGTCATTAGTAGCATGGTTCCCTGTTTTATAAGTGATCATAGAAGGGCATTGACTTTAACAAAGCACTGATGCCAGAGCATGACAGAGACCGACTGGTGCACTGGTGCAGCATGCTCCCTCCCTAAAATAATCTATTTCTTCCAAGAAGAGAAGAAATTAACCAGATGCTTTTAGTTAAAGCTGCATCATGATGACAGATGCAGGATCTCTTAAATTATACAGCACTAGTCATAATCACTCAGAAGAACATGAAAATCTTAAGTATGATGTTGCTGTAAACCATTAAAGGGGGCCAAGTTATCACCATATTTATTTTCAAAAAAAGCATGAAGACTAATAGCTCTACATACCTGTTCTTTCTTAGCAAATTCCGGATCAGAAAACCAAGTCTCATCAACAACCACATCAGGGGTTTGAGGTCTTTCATTGAATGAAACTGCAGCTACAGAAGATGTCAAAACTACCCGCTTCACAGATGGAGACTTTGCACACGAATTAAGAACATTAAGTGTTCCCTTTACTGCAGGTTCAAGTAGCTCTGCCTGAATGGTTAGGGCGACAAGAAAATTATTTGCTTGTTTATAAACAAAATTTAGTACAATTTGATAAGATCACATTCAAAAAATACTTGATTATATTAACATCATTGTTCTTTAGTGGGGCCAGGATCCGCATTCTTAACTAGGAAACACAATTCCAGGCAGCATTTTGATAGAAAGACATTCTCCACTATCATGGTATCTTTAACAAATTCATTGTTCAAATCACCTCTTTCAATTTCATCAATAAATGCTAATGGAATAATCAAAAAAGAAGAGTAAAATGGAATATACCTGTGGGTCCTTAACATCAATAAAGAAGGGAGATGCAGTATGAAATACACATTCACAGCCCTCAATAGCAGAATCGAAGGCACCTTCTTCCAGTAGATTTGCTTTGAAGAGGTGAAGTCTCTCCTTAGCTCCATCAAGTACGAGTAAGTGGTTTGTTTTTTTGGGATCATCTGCGGGAGATAGAAATGAAGTTAGATTATAATATCACACTAATAGCCAAGGTAAGGAAATACTTTCCAATGGCTCATTCAAGCAGAAAATCAGAAAGAAAAGGAAGAGTCTGTTAACTATGAAAAAAAAATGCCAACATTGTTATTCCTCTAATCTATGACATTGCAAGATCAAAGTTCGAGGGTAGCTTTCATACTATTTTAATTAATATACTTCTTAGTTCTTACTCATGACTATATTGACAAACACATTTGTTAAAGTTTTCAAAATTAAAAACACACTTTTCTCAAGATGGTTTACTTTTCAAAACACAAAACTCTTAATAAAAAAAAAAAAAACACATAACACATGATTTAAAAACCTTTTCACATTTATTATAGGAATATTTTGAGAAAATGGGTCCTTATTTTTGTAGGAGTAGAAGCCGAGTTATTACTTCAAAAAATAAAAAATAAAAAATAGAAAGATGGCTGCATGGCCACTCCAACCGGTCATAAGTGGCCGTGCTACAACCCCTTCTTCTCCTTTAGGTGGTTGAGCAGCCACTTCTCTAGTTTTTCTTTTTATAAATAAAAGAAAAAAATATAAAAAAGCCCTCAAACTGACAGATGTTTGGAAGTTGGCTCTACAATGTTCAAAATGTACTAAATTAGCCCAACAAATTACCAACATGTTTCAAAGTAGCCACTCCGTTACTCAGCACCATCAGTTTTGATGAAAAATCCATCACGTGGAATTTTTTTTTGTTTGTGAAACATTTAATAACTTCGACCTTTCAAGAAAAAAAAATTAGTAGCCCATATATACTCCAAAAAGCAAACCCTCTCCCACAAGCAAAAATAAAAAATAAAAAAACCAGACCCAATATCCCAGTGTCCTGAATAGTGAATACCTCAATTCAGCTATCAAAAGATTCAATGAAAATGAAAAATAAACGATTAAAAGGCAGAACCGGGAAATGGGAATTGCTTATAATTTGCAAGCAGAACTTCAACGACAAGAATCCAAAAGCTCACCGAGAAAAAAAGGATTAAATTACACTTAAAGAGACAGAGACAGAGAATACTGACTTGGGTCGCGAACAGAGGCCCTGACAGTGTAACCGCGCTGGAGAAGAAACTTGACGATCCATGAAGCTATGAAGCCGGACGCACCGGTGACGCACACGATCTTTCCTGCTCCACTGCTCATCTTCTTCTTCTTCTTCTTCTTCGGATTCTGTTTCCGTTTTGTAAATTTGCCTTTCACTTGGTTCCACTTAAATAAAGCCTAGAAGAGAAGAGAAGAGATGAGACATAAAAAAAAAAAGATGTATAATATTTTGAATTAATGGCTCCCTTTTGACCAGTCTTCAAAGGTTGGTAAATCAAAATTAAAGAAAACAATATTTTCTTTTGGAATGGTTCGGAGAAAGGATAAGAATTTGGCACAATTTCAGGGCAAACATATAATCAATATTTTCTTTTGGAATGGTTCGAAGAATTTGGCACAGCCAAATTGCTGGAAAATCAGCTATGTTTGCCCCCAGCCAGGGCAAACATATAATCAATATTTTCTTTTGGAATGGTTCGAAGAATTTGGCACAGCCAAATTGCTGGAAAATCAGCTATGTTTGCCCCCAGCCAGGGCAAACATATAATCAATATTTTCTTTTGGAATGGTTCGGAGAATTTGGCACAGCCAAATTGCTGGAAAATCAGCTATGTTTGCCCCCAGCCAGGGCAAACATATAATCAATATTTTCTTTTGGAATGGTTTGGAGAAAGGATAAGAATTTGGCACAGCCAAATTGCTTTAAAATCAGCTATGTTTGCCCCCAGCCAGGGCAAACATATTTTTATTATATGTTTGCCCTGGCTGGGGGCAAACATATATAAACATAGCTGATTTTTCAGCAATTTGGCTGTGCCAAA
>NC_081550.1:2557325-2595125 GCF_901000735.1 Corylus avellana
CCCCCAATGGCCATGAGTTGGCTTCGGCCACCAGCTGCAACTGGGATGGTCCGGCCATCTCTTAATTTTTTATAATTTTGTTTTATAATTATTTTTTAAAAATATATAATATTTTATTATTTTTTTAATTAATGAGACATATACCCTATTTATGACCTCTAACCATTAACTAGATATTCTCCAACCCAAAATAGATTGAAGAGGATCCTATTCTCCCTATTACGTATTAGGTTAAGGAGTTTGTATGCGAGTTTAATTCTTTTAATCGTTTTCTATTTAAAGCCAAGGTTAAAAAATAAAATGCATGTAAATAATTATTAATCATAAATTATGTGCTTGGAAAAGGTAGTAGGTTTTCTCCGAACGTAAAATCTATCAAAAGGTGGGTTACAAAATCTATCACAAAAGCATGCTGCGTTGCTGCGTTGCTGCGTCTATGTGCTTTTATATATATATATAGATGGTCCATGCCAAATATGCTAGAATTCCCCTGCGTACACCAGCCTCTATATATAATAATATGCATGCTAGGATTCCCATGCGTAGACCAGGCCATGAGGCAAGTTTGGGCTAGTCTATTAAGGAAATAAATAAATCTTACAAGAAAACATAATAATAAAAGGAGAATAATAATATTTTAACGTAAAGAAAAAGGAAATAAATTATTAAAGAAAATATTGATAAATTTAATTTAAAAAATATAAAATATTCTAACAAGCAGGTTGCATTCGAGTTCATGAAGAAATGTGGAAAAGACGTGGGCATCATGACGAGGTCTACAATACGTCTTGATGAGCTTGTTGAGAAGGCTTCATGAGGGAGATCTAATGACCCAACTCTTATGTAGTTGACCACGGGGTCACTAGTTCGAATCTTTCATCTTCCTCTTGCGTAGAGATTTCAAAAAAGACATAGTAATAATAATAATAAAAAAAAGATTTGAATTTGTATTACTTCGTATTTATGGTAGTGTATTCTACCGCCGGGAAAAAGAATAAATTCATTTGGAGAATTACGTGGAACATTAATACTGAATATAAGAACCAAATTTGATATTAGAGTAACTAGGCAATCACTTCATCCTTCAAGCAAGGTCTGTATTTGACTTGTGTAGCACTTGTTCTACCATCATATTCAATGTCACAGCACTCTCTTCCTCCGGCCTGTTCAACAAAACAAATTGCAGTTGTCAACAAACAAAACAACCTTAAAAAAAAACCCTTGAAGAGTGGTTAATGAAATGAGAGCATGCACTCACCTCCAGGCGTGTTGTTGCTGGTGAAAGCACCTAAATTTTGGTGATTGCATCGGCTGAATGATTACCAGTGGATGAACAATTTGGTAAACCCCGAGGCGATTTTCTAATATATGTAGTTATAACTTGTTCATCATGATCACTTTGTGTAAGCTCTATAGAATCAAAGAAAAACACATGAGGAGCTTGACAGGGATTGTTGGAGAGCCGTCGGGTGTCGAACATGTAGAGGGGTGGCTTTGCCCTTCTCCTCCATTTTGTAAATGTCTCAAGGGGTCTGCATAAAATGCTCCGAGGGATTATGTTTTTGTAGATATAAGCAGAGTAGCCCCATGAGACAGAGAAAGACCAGTTGGTTGGCCTGTGGTAGCATATGGTTTGCTGAAGAAGACGGGATTGGTCCGCTTTTGCCGCCTTCATGAGGTGGTTTACGGCTTCCGAACGATTCATGGAGGGAAAGATTGGGTCAATAGCGTCAATGTGGTGGAGGGAGAGGAAAGGAGTCTGGGGCTGAGCTGATAGAAAACCTGATGAGTCATTTCGTAGATCAATCTGCATGCACTCACAATAATCAAATACAACATAGTAAAGCATATTAAGGTGCATCAAATCCTTTTCATAGTTACATTCTATGTTAATTACCTGGTGAAACCCTTTCTCAAGAGTAAAAAAAACTCCAAAATCAGACAAACATGAGAAGAGTGTATGATCACTACCATGGGAGCGAGGATATCTCAAAATACAAGCGTCTAACTTGGCTGCCAATGCTTCAACCAGAGGGTAACTCAGAGCATATCCAGCTCCACCAAAAGCCATATCAAACAAGAAATCATAGTTGGATTTAACAAACTCAGAATTCGACCCAATATAGTAGTACTTTGAATGGTTGTATTTTGCAAGAACCCCAATTAAATTATCAAGAAAAAATATTGTATCGTCATCTCCCATCACATACCACCTCACGTTTTTATCTCCCTCCCTAAACACTTCAATTATTGTTCGCACGATTCGAGCCGGAATCAGCCTCACCGTTTTTGGGAATGTTGGGATCTTCCTGACATCCTCACTGACACGAAAAGGAGGAAGATTTGAAGGCCATGGTTGGAACTCCAGCGTCGGATGTCCGTCGAGGAAAATATATCCTCGGGTTATGTTTGGTCGCCACCATGATTCAACGTATGGTTTTCTGGAATTCCATGTATTCAGGGCGCCGACAATTCCAAAAACAATGTGGCTGATGTTGGTCGGAGAGTTGGGAGTAGTAGTGGGACGACTGAAAGGTTGGTAATTGCTGGGAGGGTTTAAGGAGAAGATGCAGAACAAAAAGAGGAGCAGCCCTGAAATAGGTACCGACTTGTATAGGGTTCCATGAGATGAAGGGCTGTGATTTTTTTGAATTTTGCTCCCTTTTGAAGAAATTAAAGAACCCATTGTCAATGGTACTGGAAAGCTGTTCAACCCAAAAGGATGGGAGATGGATCATCTTCATTTCATTTGAGATGGATGAGAGCCATTTAGGCAAATTAGGTTGTTATGATTCTTACTTAAGCTTGCATGCAGATTAATGAATATTTGTGACAAATAATTGGGTAAAAAAGGAAAGAAGTAACACAATAAATAATTTAGGGTTTAGGGCTTAGGGCAGGGCTAAAGCTCCCAATTTAATAACATACTCAATTAATGAATATTAATAAGGATTTTTTTCACACAAAAATATTTAAATGCCTAATTATAGTCAATATTGTTTTATTGAAGGCTCCTAATTATGGTAATGAAGTAATTAAAAAGGAAAGAGCATTAAATCTCCAGCATTAATAAGGCTTAATAAATTGATAGCATTAGATATGAGAATCAAATAATATTAACGACATTCTTAAATAAAACCCATTCTCCAACTTTTAACGTTCTATTGTTGGGGAAAAAAATTAAATGCTAAGAAGATGAAAAGTTTTCAAAATATTCTATTCAATTTTACAAACTCCTCTCTCAATAAGTTTCCATTTTGTTTTTCTCTATTTCTCTATTCAAATCTTATTCAAAATAGAAAGGTTAGTTTACCATGTATATATATATATAGTTCTTAATAGTAAAAATATTTGATGAAATCAAATAAAAAAAGTTAATGATTGATTGAGTTTTCGGTAAACTAACCTTTCAAAATATATATATATAAAAGAATTCCCATTTTAGTTTGAACCTTGGACTTGTGTAGCATAATATCGGATCAATCTGGTTTATTTTTCTTAATTTGAAAGCAAGAGATTAAATGCATAACAAGATGAGCTTGGAAGGTTGGGTTTATAATGGCCACAATGGCTGAATCATCGATGAGGGCAACAAATTCTCAATTTCTCATTCTAATTTGTAGAACTAGCAAGAGATCATAGATTAGCAATATTAATAACACCAGTCAACATTAATTAACAAGATTAAAGACAATCAGTGATATTACATTCACCACAAATCACACTTCTATTTAATCATTCACACCAAAATGAGTAGTTTTGAAAACTATCAAAAGGTTGCAAAGCATTCTGTTCTTCTACCAGAAAATTAATATTTCCTTTTATTGGAGACTCCCACAATCAAAACACCTCAGTAGCATTTGTTTATTGCCTGGAAAGAGCTTGAGCGTGCTACCAAACTTAAAAACTGGCAAAGCCCTTTTCCTTCAAGCATTCAACGGTTTCCTTAAGGCTCACCTCAAAAGGAGTGAATTCAATACCCAAGCTTTTTGCCTTTTCTTTGGACACTTGAAATGTTGGCACAAACGGCTTATCATCTGCACACCTATCAAGGTTATTTGGAAAAGGAAAAAATATTTTATGTCAAAACCAACGGAGCCTTAAGTATACCATAGATCTTTAAAAACATAATGCTAGTAAACAAATAGGATCATATTCCATCCCTTTTAACTATTTTGGTTACCGGATTAGTTTTATTTGCCAACGATTGATAGTTTAAGGGGATTGAGTGTGACAAGTGGTCGATAGTGAGGGCAATGTACAATTGCAGCGATACTGCTGATGGAAAGTATTACTCAAATATTATATCTTAAAATTAGAGAGAAATAAAAGCTTACTTCTGTGGAAGTTGTAAAGAGGGATAAAGCTCACTTAAAGTCCTCACAACTTCAGAACAGTGTGCAACTCTCCCGACCGTACAATATCTTCCACTAGCTGAAGGGATTTCATATGCTTGAATATGTGCTTTGGCAACATCTCTGACATCAACCCATCCAAATGTTAGATTAGGAAACACCTGTGCTCCTGCATCAAATAAAGAAGAAAAGAGATATGAAATACAGAGCAAGAAAAGATACAATTTCTGGGAATGGAGATTTTAGTGTATAATATTACAATAAGTACCTTAAACAAGTAGGGATCATATCATTATTTCAGAACAACAAACCACAGACAAGACGTACACAAATACACACGTACACATATGGTAGTATTTGTGTAAAGGCCCAAAGGGACATAAAAGGATAGCATCAAGCTGCTTGGTTAACATCCTGACTCAATAGAAAGAGAAACATGATGATTGATACTGTTCAACCTTCCCTAAATGAGTTAGCAAATACACCTCTCATTACCCTTGGAAACTTTCTCTTGTTAAAAAGTTTTTAGTCAAAGATCAACTTATTGAGATGAATCATAAATTGAGAATTACAATCAGTACTGTGAAGAACAAATACCATTTATTAAGTTCAAAATTGCAGCCGCACTTGTATTTAGTGCCGGCTGTAAGAGAGGACCAATCACCATTGCTGGGTTAATTGCAACCATGTCAATACCCTTCTCTTTGGCAAACTTCCAGGCAGTGTCTTCAGCCAATGTCTTTGAAAGCACATACCATTGCTGGGAAAAAAAAAAAAAAATTTAGCATTAGCACCCAGAAACTTAAATATTCAGCTGAATATATGATAGTCATTAGTAGCATGGTTCCCTGTTTTATAAGTGATCATAGAAGGGCATTGACTTTAACAAAGCACTGATGGCAGAGCATGACAGAGACCGCACTGGTGCAGCATGCTCCCTCCCTAAAATAATCTATTGCTTCCAAGAAGAGAAGAAATTAACCAGATGCTTTTAGTTAAAGCTGCATCATGATGACAGATGCAGGATCTCTTAAATTATACAGCACTAGTCATAATCACTCAGAAGAACATGAAAATCTTAAGTATGATGTTGCTGTAAACCATTAAAGGGGGCCAAGTTATCACCATATTTATTTTCAAAAAAAGCATGAAGACTAATAGCTCTACATACCTGTTCTTTCTTAGCAAATTCCGGATCAGAAAACCAAGTCTCATCAACAACCACATCAGGGGTTTGAGGTCTTTCATTGAATGAAACTGCAGCTACAGAAGATGTCAAAACTACCCGCTTCACAGATGGAGACTTTGCACACGAATTAAGAACATTAAGTGTTCCCTTTACTGCAGGTTCAAGTAGCAATGACTACCATTAGCTAAGACAAGAAAATTATTTGCTTGTTTATAAACAAAATTTAGTACAATTTGATAAGATCACATTCAAAAAATACTTGATTATATTAACATCATTGTTCTTTAGTGGGGCCAGGATCCGCATTCTTAACTAGGAAACACAATTCCAGGCAGCATTTTGATAGAAAGACATTCTCCACTATCATGGTATCTTTAACAAATTCATTGTTCAAATCACCTCTTTCAATTTCATCAATAAATGCTAATGGAATAATCAAAGAAGAGTAAAATGGAATATACCTGTGGGTCCTTAACATCAATAAAGAAGGGAGATGCAGTATGAAATACACATTCACAGCCCTCAATAGCAGAATCGAAGGCACCTTCTTCCAGTAGATTTGCTTTGAAGAGGTGAAGTCTCTCCTTAGCTCCATCAAGTACGAGTAAGTGGTTTGTTTTTTTGGGATCATCTGCGGGAGATAGAAATGAAG
Organism: Corylus avellana; assembly: GCF_901000735.1. Lineage (NCBI taxonomy): Eukaryota > Viridiplantae > Streptophyta > Magnoliopsida > Fagales > Betulaceae > Corylus > Corylus avellana. The sequence continues at coordinate 2,563,522 of NC_081550.1, forward strand.
TTAGATTATAATATCACACTAATAGCCATGGTAAGGAAATACTTTCCAATGGCTCATTCAAGCAGAAAATCAGAAACAAAAGGAAGAGTCTGTTAACAATGAAAAAAAAAATGCCAACATTGTTATTCCTCTAATCTATGACATTGCAAGATCAAAGTTCAAGGGTAGCTTTCATACTATTTTAATTAATATACTTCTTAGTTCTTACTCATGAGTATATTGACAAACACATTTGTTAAAGTTTTCAAAATTAAAAACACACTTTTCTCTAGATGGTTCACTTTTCAAAACACAAAACTCTTAATAAAAAATAAAAAAAAAGCACACAATACTTTTCAAAAAAAAAAAAAAACACATAACACATGATTTAAAAACCTTTTCACATTTATTATAGGAATATTTTGAGAAAATGGGTCCTTATTTTAGTAGGAGTAGAAGCCGACTTATTACTTAAAAAAATAAAAAATAGAAAGATGGCTGCATGGCCACTCCAACCGGTCATAAGTGGCCGTGCTACAACCCCTTCTTCTCCTTTAAGTGGTTGAGCAGCCACTTCTCTAGTTTTTCTTTTTATAAATAAAAGGAAAAAATATAAAAAAAGGCCCCCAACTGACAATGTTTGAAGTTGGCTCCACAATGTTAAAAATGTACTAAATTAGCCCAACAAAATACCAACATGCGTCGAAGTGGCCACTCAGTTAGTCAGCCCCGTCAGTTTGGATGGAAAATCCATCACGTGGATTTTTTTTAAAAAAAAATTGTTTGTGAAACATTTAATAACTTCGACCTTTCAAGAAAAAAAAATTAGTAGCCCATATATACTCCAAAAAGCAAACCCTCTCCCACAAGCAAAAATAAAAAATAAAAAAACCAGACCCAATATCCCAGTGTCCTGAATAGTGAATACCTCAATTCAGCTATCAAAAGATTCAATGAAAATGAAAAATAAACGATTAAAAGGCAGAACCGGGAAATGGGAATTGCTTATAATTTGCAGGCAGGAACTTCAACGACAAGAATCCAAAAGCTCACCGAGAAAAAAGGATTAAATTACACTTAAAGAGACAGAGACAGAGAATACTGACTTGGGTCGCGAACAGAGGCCCTGACAGTGTAACCGCGCTGGAGAAGAAACTTGACGATCCATGAAGCTATGAAGCCGGACGCACCGGTGACGCACACGATCTTTCCTGCTCCACTGCTCATCTTCTTCTTCTTTTTCTTCTTTTTCTTCTTCTTCGGATTCTGTTTCCGTTTTGCAAATTTGCCTTTCACTTGCTTCCACTTAATGACTTAAATAGTAAAGCCTTTCTAGAAGACATGAGACGCAAAAGAAAAAGATGCATTGTATTTTGAATTAATGGCCCCCTTTTGACCAGTTTTCAAAGGTTGGTAAATCAAAATTAAAGAAAACAATATTTTCATTTGGACAGAATGGTTCGGAGAAAGGATAAGAATTTGGCACAGCCTAATTGCTGGAAAATCCTTATCCGAAGAAAAGTCCTGATTCCTGATTGTGATTGCTGATCACGGATTTAAACAAGTCAGCATAACCAATTAAGTTCCGCCATTACTCCCAAAGGATAGAGTAATTCAAAAAGGATTGCTTGCATCTACTTGTGATTTTAATAATGATCAATTGTAAATCCAAATAGTCACATTATTTTTAGTATGATATAAATAGACCACATAAAATTACTCCAAAAGATTACGTATATCTCCCTATTATGTATTAGGTTAAGGCGTTTGTGTCCGAGTTTAATTCTTTTAATCGTTTTCTATTTAAAGCCAAAGGCTAAGAAATAAAATGCATGCAAATAATTATTAATCATAAATTGTGTGTTTGAAAAAGGTCGTAGGTTTTCTCCGAACCTAAAATCTATCAAATGGGGAGTTACAAAATCTATTACAAAAGCTTGCTGCGTCTATATATGTGCCTGAATAGCTTAATGCGCAAGTATTCAAAAACATCCCAAAACTCACATTTCAATCTACTAAATTCATGTAAATTGTAATGTCTGATTTCAAAGCCCAGCTACAGGACCACGATATATATATATATATATGGTCCATGCCAAATATGCTAGAATTCCCCTGCGTACACCAGCCTCTATATATATGCTAGGATTCCCAAGCGTAGACCAGCCCATGAGGCTTTGGGCTAGTGAAATAAATAAATCTTACAAGAAAACATAATAATAAAAGGAGAATAATAATATTTTAATATAAAGAAAAAAGGAAATAACTTATTAAAGAAAATATTGATAAATCTAGTTTAAAAAATATAAAATATTCTAACCAGCAGGTTGCATTTGAGTTCATGATGAAATATGGAATAGACGTGGGCATCGTGACAAGGTCTACAATAAGTCTTGATGACCTTGTTGAGAAGGCTTCAAGAGGGAGATCCAACAACCTAACTCTTATGAAGTTGATTACGAGATTACTAATTCGAATATCTTATCCCCTTCTTGCGTAGAAATCTCAAAAAAGACAAATTAAAAAAAAAAATAGATTTGAATTTGTGTATTACTTCGTATTTATGGTAGTGTATTCTACCCCCGGGAAAAAGAATAAATTCATTTGGAGAATTATGTGGAACATTAATACTGAATACACGAACCAGATTTGATATTAGAGTAACTAGGCAATCACTTCATCCTTCAAGCAAGGCCTGTATTTGACTTGTGTAGCACTGGTTCTACCATCATATTCAATGTCACAGCACTCTATTCCTTCGGCCTGTTCAACAAAACAAACTGCAGTTGTCAACGAACAAAACAACCTTAAAAAAACCTTGAAGAGTGTTTAATGAAATGAGAGCATGCACTCACCTCCAAGCGTGTTGTTGCTGGTGAAAGCACCTGAATTTTGGTGATTGCATCCGCTGAATGATTACCAGTGGATGAACAATTTGGTAAACCCCGAGGCAATTTTCTAATATATGTAGTTACAACTTGTTCATCATGATCACCTTGTGTAAGCTCTATAGAATCAAAGAAAAACACATGAGGAGCTTGACAGGGATCGCTGGAGAGCCGTCGGGTGTCGAACATGTAGAGGGGTGGCTTTGCCCTTCTCCTCCATTTTGTAAATGTCTCAAGGGGTCTGCATAAAATGCTCCGAGGGATTATGTTTTCGTAGATATAAGCAGAGTAGCCCCATGAGACAGAGAAAGACCAGTTGGTTGGCCTGTGGTAGCATATGGTTTGTTGAAGAAGACGGGATTGGTCCGCTTTCGCCGCCTTCATGAGGTGGTTTACGGCTTCCGAACGGTTCATGGAGGGGAAGATTGGGTCAATGGCGTCAATGTGGTGGAGAGAGAGGAAAGGAGTCTGGGCCTGAGCTGATAGAAAACCTGATGAGTCATTTCGTAGATCAATCTGCATGCACTCAGAATCATCAAATACAACATGGTAAAGCATATTAAGGTGCATCAAATCCTTTTCATAGCTACATTCTATGTTAATTACCTGATGAAACCCTTTCTCAAGAGTCAAAGGAACTCCAAAATCAGACAAACATGAGAAGAGTGTATGATCACTGCCATGGGAGCGAGGATATCTCAAAATACAAGCGTCTAACTTGGCTGCCAATGCTTCAACCAGAGGGTAGCTCAAAGCATATCCAGCTCCACCAAAAGCCATATCAAACGAGAAATCATAGTTGGATTTAACAAACTCAGAATTCGACCCAATATAGTAGTACTTTGAATGGTTGTATTTTGCAAGAACCCCAATTAAATTATCAACAAAAAATATTGTATCGTCATCTCCCATCACATACCACCTCACGTTTTTATCTCCCTCCCTAAACGCTTCAATTATTGTTCGCACGATTCGAGCCGGAATCAGCCTCACCGTTTTGGGGAATGTTGGGATGTTCCTGACATCCTCGCTGACATGAAAAGGAGGAAGATTTGAAGGCCATGGTTGGAACTCCGGCGTCGGCTGTCCGTCAAGGAAAAGATATCCTCGGGTTATGTTTGGTCGCCACCATGATTCAACGTATGGTTTTCTGGAGTTCCATGTATTCAGGGCGCCGACAATTCCAAAAACAATGTGGCTGATGTTGGTCGAAGAGCTGGGAGTAGTAGTGGGACGACTGAAAGGTTGGTAATTGCTGGGAGGGTTTAAGGAGAAGATGCAAAACAAAAAAAGGAGCAGCCCTGAAATAGGTACCGACTTGTGTAGGGTTCCATGAGATGAAGGGCTGTGATTTTTTTGAATTTTGCTCGCTTTTGAAGAAATTGAAGAAGCCATTGTCAATGGTACTGGAAAGCTGTTGAACTCAAAAAGATGGGAGATGGATCCTCTCCATTTCATTTGAGATGGAGGGGAGCCATTTAGGCAAATTAGGTTGTTATGATTCTTACTTAAGCTTGCATGCAGATTAATGAATATTTGTGACAAATAATTGGGTAAAAAAGGAAAGAAATAACACAATAAATAATTTAGGGTTTAGGGCTTAGGGCAGGGCTAATGCTCCCAATTTAATAACATACTCAATTAATGAATATTAATAAGGATTTTTTTCACACAAAAATATTTAAATGCCTAATTATAGTCAATATTGTTTTATTGAAGGCTCCTAATTACGGTAATTAAGTAATTAAAAAGGAAAGAGCATTAAATCTCCAGCATTAATAAGGCTTAATAAATTGATAGCATTAGATAGGAGAATCAAATAATATTAACGACATTCTTAAATAAAACCCATTCTCCAACTTTAAACGTTCTATTGTTGGGAAAAAAAATAAAAATAAAAATGCTAAGAAGATGAAAAGTTTTCAAAATATTCTATTCAATTTTACAAACTCCTCTCTTAATAAGTTTCCATTTTGTTTTTCTCTATTTCTCTATTCAAATCTTATTCAAAATAGAAAGGTTAGTTTACCAAAAACTCAATCAATCATTAACTTTTTTTATTTGATTTCATGAAATATTTTTACTATATATATATATATATATATATATTCCCATTTTAGTTTGAACCTTGGACTTGTGTAGCATAATATCGGATCAATCTGGTTTATTTTTCTTAATTTGAAAGCAAGAGATTAAATGCATAACAAGATGAGCTTGGAAGGTTGGGTTGATAATGGCCACAATGGCTGAATCATCGATGAGGGCAACCAATTCTCATTCTAATTTGTAGAACTAGCAAGAGATCATAGATTAGCAATATTAATAACACCAGTCGACATTAAGTAACAAGATTAAAGATAATCGGTGATATTACATTCACCACAAATCACACTTCTATTAATCATTCACACCAAAATGAGTAGTTTTGAAAACTATCAAAAGGTTGCAAAGCATTCTGTTTTTCTACCAGAAAATTAATATTTCCTCTTATTGGAGACTCCCACAATCAAAACACCTCAGTAGCATTTGTTTATTGCCTGGCAAGAGCTTCAGGGTGCTACCAAACTTAAAAACTGACAAAGCCCTTTTCCTTCAAGCTTTCAACAGTTTCCTTGATGCTCACCTCAAAAGGGGTGAATTCAATACCCAAACTTTTTGCCCTTTCTTTGGACACCTGATATGTTGGCATAAACGGCTTATCATCCGCACACCTGTCAAGGTTATTTGGAAAAACAAAAAAACGTTTTACGTCAAAACAAACGGAACCTCAAATATACCATGAATCTTTAAAAACATAATGGTAGTAAACACATGGGATCATATTCCATCCCTTTTTACTATTTTGGTTAACGGAAGGGCTTTTCGCCAACAATTGGTAGTTGTAGGGGGTTGAGTGTGACAAGTGGTAGATTGTGAGAGCAATGTACAAATGAATAGTAGTTTTTTTTTTTTTATAAGTAAATGAGTAGTCGTTGAGGAGGGCTAAAGGTAATTAACCCATAACCAAAAGAAAAAAGTATATAGCCAGTCCCATGTTACATCACCAAACCATGTCATATAAAGAGGAATGTGTAATTGGAGCAATCCTGCTAATGGAAAGTATTATCTAAATATTATATCTTGAAATTAGAGGGAAATAAACACTTACTTCTCTGGAAGTTGTAAAGAGGGATAAAGCTCACGTAAAGTCTTCACAACTTCAGAATAGTGTGCAACTCTCCCAACCATACAATATCTTCCACTAGCTGAAGGAATTTCATATGCTTGAATATGCGCTTTGGCAACATCTTTGACATCAACCCATCCAAATGTTAGATTGGGAAACACCTGTGCTCCTGCATCAAATAAAGAAGAGAGATATGAAATAAAAAGCAAGAAAAGATGCATAATTTCTGGGAATGGAGATTTAGTGTATCATATTACAATAAGTACCTTAAACAAGTAGGGATCATATCATTATTTCAGAATAAAGTACCACAGACAAGACACACAAATACACACGCACACATACAGTAGTATTTGTGCAAAGGCCCAAAGAGACATAAAGGGCTACCATCAAGCTGCTTGGTTAACATCCTGATTTAGCAGAAAGAGAAACATGATGATTTATACTGTTCAACCTTCCCTAAATGAGTTATCAAATACAGCTCTTATTACCCTTGGAAATTTTCTCTTGTTAAGAGGTTGTTAGTCAAAAGATCTACTTATAGAGATGAATCATAAATTAGGATTTACATCAGTACAGTAAAGAACAAATACCATTTATTACTTTTAAAATCACATCAGCACTTGTATTTAGTGTCGGCTGTAAGAGAGGACCAATCACCATTGATGGGTTAATTGCAACCAAGTCAATACCCTTCTCTTTTGCAAACTTCCAGGCAGCCTCTTCAGCCAATGTCTTTGAAACCACATACCATTGCTGGGAAAAATAAATTCAACATTAGCACCCAGAAACATAAATGAACTGCTGAATATGATAGTCATTAGTAGCATGGTTCCCTGTTTTATAAGTGATCATAGAAGGGCATTGACTTTAACAAAGCACTAATGGCTGAGCATGACAAACAGTGACTGGTGCAGAATGCTCCCTCACTAAAATAATCTGTTGCTTCCATGAAGAGAATAAATTAACCACATGTTTTGAGTTAAAGCTGCATCATGATGACAGATGCAGGATCTCTTAAACTACACAACACTGGTCATAATCACTTGAAAGAACATGAAAATCTTCAGTATGATGTTGCAGTAAACCATTAAAGGGGTCAAGCTATCCAATTACTGATGTGGGAGCAGGAACAAATGGAACATAACTTAAGATTCAGATTAATTTTAGGGAGTGAACTCAAGCATGTGTAGAAACGAAATACTCGCATACTTGATTGCATAAGTATGTCTATATTATTTACTTCTATAGACCAGTGTTCCAAGTTTTCTTACAAAATTGTTCAATAAAAGATCGGTTCTCCAAATACTACGAGGTCATGAGCAGAAGCAAGACTTAATCTTAATAGATCCAGTCCCTAAGGATACCACTTAAAAGGAAACCATTTGGCTTCAACCACAAATTCTCTTTTAACTCACTAATTCCCTCCAACCAGGATCCACTCTTAACTATCAAGCACTGCATTCCAATTCAGTAACATCCAAAGCAATGTCCCCTCCCCTCCCTCTGCCCCCTCTCTTCCTCCTTTTCTCTCCTTCCCTTTTTCCCCTGAACTAAGAAGGGCATATACGAGTCATATAAAGGAAATGATCTGCAGATTAATACATGGCAAGTACCAATAGCATAACAAGCTACCATTTCTTGCTCTTCCACTCTTCCCAAATTTCATCCCCTTTCCTTTATTATTCAGTTCAATACCTCCCATTAATTTATAAATAAAATATTTAAGAACCCGTGCATTTTTGGATTTTGTGTTTTAGACCTTAGTTTTCAATTTGGCTAATTCAATACCTAAGGTTACAAGGATTTTAAATCTAAGACCTCCAGCCATTTTTTTTTTTCAAATAAATACCAAAAATGATATTAAAATATTATTATGCCATTCAATTAAAAAAAAAAAAAAAAGGTGGGGGTGGCTCGTGACCAGGCCACCTTTGTTCCCTCTATTGGGGTGGTTGCCTCTACATGCAGGGACGGAGGGAGGGGGGTTGTGATATAGGCCATGCCACAATAGCCCTACATACCTGTCCTTGCTTACAAAATTCTGGATCAGAAAACCAAGTCTCATCAACAACCACATCAGGAGTTCGAGGTCTTCCATTGTATGCAACTGCAGCTATAGAAGATGTCAAAACTACCCGCTTAACAGATGGAGCTTTTGCACACGAATTAAGGACATTAAGTGTTCCCTTCACTGCAGGATCAAGTAGCTCGGCCTGAACGGTTAGGGAAAAGTTAAGCCATAATCATTAGGGGGGGAAAAAAGCAGCAATGACTACCATTAGAAAAGGAAAGAAAGTCATTTGCTTGTTTATAAACAAAATTTAGTATAATTTTATAGTATCACATTCAAAAAATGCTTGACTATATTAACATCATTGTTCTTTAGTAGGAAATTGGCGTTCTTAACTAGGAAACAAAATCCCAGGCAACATTTTGATAGTGCTTATTGAATGAAACAAGAACAGCAAGCCGAGAGAAATAGCAAGACTATTGACATTATAAAAGTAGAAATGTGAAACAAGCAGTTACATGAGCTATGCTTCATATGGTTAAGACAGGCAGTTACACAAGCTATGTTTCACATGACTGTGACTAGTATTACATTACTTAAACTTTTCTCCATTCTAATCTGTAGCTGGACATCCATGTAGTTCATGGGACTAGAGGGTCTTAAGGCATAGGAGTCTGTTCTTTCCAGTCCAATTCATTATTTACATCTTTATACAGTTTTTGCACAAAGAAGAAACAAACGTATTTGGCACTGCAATCCTATCCTACAGAACTTCGTTCACCCATCTCCAATGTGATCACAAAATCACCATATTTATGATTGCTACAGGAACCATGTCTATGATCTATCAAAAGTACATCCTTTGCTATTTAAAGTGATTCATGAATTATGCCTCCACCTCTCAAAAGTTCTGGTTTGGGCTATATTCCGACTTTGGTACATTTCTCTAGCAAAAGACCTAAAGGCAGCATTGACAACATGAACTGGTGGTAAAAGAAGGGGGGGAAAACATGTTAAAAAAACTCATAGACTGGAAGTTTTGAAGGGGGAACATCACATTTTGAAAGCCTACTAAATATTTCCGACCCATTGCCCTTATCCATGTGTCTTTGAAAGAGTAATTAGAGGCTCAAGTAAAACTATTATACATACGAAGTATATTCTGTCAGACAGCACAAATCTTAGAAAGAAATTAGAATATGTTATAGCACAACATGCCTTATATACACCTTGTAGTAGAGCAATTAAGAAAAACTTAAAAAAACACTTCATAAGAAATGGTGACATAACAACTTTAATGCAATAATAGTTGAGATAAAGAACTAAAAAAGCAAATGGCTTGAGTTTTTTTAAAAATAAAAAAATAAAAAATCGATCTTGAAGTAGTTTTAGTAATTTGTTAACTTGGCTACTTTTGTATTGGCAATGGTACAAAAAGCAACTTCCGAAACAAAGAATGGTGCAGTAAATCATCTCTGAGACCCCTATTACCTGCTTCTCATCTAGATGAATAGACAAAAGGTCAATCAGTACACTCATTACATGGATCGAGACACTCGATCCCCTATTTATGAAGAAAGACATTCTAAAAGACACTATCATAACAAACTCGTTGTTCAAATCACCTCTTTCGGAACAAAGGTGTACAGAAAATGTCAAAGTCTTAGTCAATTTCATCAATAACCGCTAATTCAAACCCTTATAATTTAATATTCAAAGAAGAGTTAAACAGGATATACCTGTGGGTCCTTAACATCATGATAGAAGGGAGATGCAGTATGAAAAACACATTCACATCCCTCAATAGCAGAATTAAAGGAACCTTCTTCCAGTAGATTTGCTTTGAAGAGGTGAAGTCTCTCCTTAGCTCCATCAAGTATGCGTAAATGGTTTGTTTTTTTTGGATCATCTGCGTGAGACGGAAATAAACTTGATTAATATATCATACTAATAGCCATGGCAGGTCAACTATACAGTTGACCTAAGGAAAGAGGGTACTACTTTCCAGTGACTCTCTTACGCAGAAAATCAGAATGAAAAGGGAGAGTCTGTAAACGATGAAAAAAATGCCAATAAACAGGACTGAATAACATTGCTATTCCTCTAATCTATGACACTGCCGCAGTCAAGAAGTTGCAGCCTTCCAAATAGAAACTCCCTAATCCATTGCATGCCATGAAGTTACAAAGAATCTCACATATATTTGCATTTTTGTTACTAAGAATTTTAGAGTAACGAAACCAAAAATGACACTATACCACCTCAATTACCAAGTTATTGCCACCGCCATCACCATTACCGATGTGACTCTAATTTCTTAACTTTTAAATATACCCATCCAAACAATGGACATTGGAATTGATGATTGAAATTTTCATCAATTTAGATTCCATCACTTTGAAAATTCTAAGAACTTTTCAAATTCTTCATCCAAACACAACCTAGAGGAATTAAACTCACGCATCTGCAAGAAACAAAGAGAATGACAATGACTCAATTTGATGCACCCCTTCAAAGTCCAAACTCAGATCTGCATGTAATTTACACAGGGTGACATTATTCAGTGACTGTAGTCTCCGTTGATTGAATCAAAATGGTGTCAGTTTATCTCCTATAGCAAAATCATTCACTGATTGGGCCTTCTTTTGTTCACAAATACTTGTCCATTCATTTCGATGGAGACTAATTCCTCTAGTTGGGTTTCCATACAATACTTGGTCCAATTTCTTCTCATTCTTTTTATTTGTTATAGATTATTTAGCCAATGTCAAGATGAAGAAACATATATGATAAATTGGATTAACTGCAGAGTTCAAATCCATTTCCACTCCCGACATTGATTAACACGTAACGGATACACAAAATCTGATTGCAAACTGAGATCAAGAACTTATATAATCACTAAAAAATCTAATAAATTTGACCTCCCAAGAAAACAATTAGTAGCCCATATTCTTCAAAAAGCAATTCCATCGGCTCCCAACACCCAACTCTCACACAAGCGAAAAAAAAAAAAAAAAACCAAACCCAATAACCCAGTGTCCTAAATACCCTAAATTATTGTCTCGAATTGCCCTTATAGCTATCAAAAAGTTCAAAGAACATGAAAAACAAATGATAAAAAGCCACAACCAGGAAATGGGAATTGCTTATAATTTGCACGCAGGAACTTCAACGACAAGAATCCAAAAGCTCACCGAGAAACAAAGAATCAGAACCCATAAAAACATTAACACTAGACAAAGACTCCACGATTAAATTACACTTATAGAGACAGAGACAGAGATTACTGACTTGGGTCGCGAACAGAGGCCCTGACAGTGTAACCGCCCTGGAGAAGAAACTTGACGAGCCATGAAGCTATGTAGCCGGACGCACCGGTGACGCACACGATCTTCCCTGCTCCACTGCTCATTTTCTTCTCTATCCGATCTTCTTCTTCGGATTCTGTTTACGTTTTGGAATTGGCTTTTGCTTGCTTTCATTAATTTTATAGTAACGCATGGAGATTGGATATAGTAAAACAACCCAACGGAATTAATAAAATAGAATTTTCCCCTTTCACTTTCAGGAGTTTTTCAATTTGAACCCTAAAGTTTAAAAATTTGTAATATATTTCATAATATTTCAATTTAAATTTTTTGTTACTAATTCCCGTTAAATTGGACAAAAATTAAAAAATAAAAAGCTTGAGAGTAATTGCATAATTTTATAGATTTCTGTCCAATTTGACGAAAATTAGTAACGAAATTTTTAAATTGAAAATTTTTGAAATATTAAGGGGTACATTGCTAATTTTTAAACTTTGAGATTCAAATTGAAAAATCACATAAACTTCATGGGTAAAGTCAATTTTTCTCAATAAAATATATTTTTGAGGATTTTCTGTTTAGCTTCTAAAATATTGTTTAATTTATTATATTATATAAGAAATAAGGACCCATGTTCTCTATAATTCTATTGTTTTACTCGTTTAACTAATAACTACCGTATCTATCTCACTTTAATTTTATTTTATTGATGTCAACCTTTTCTTTTCTTTTTTTTTTTTCTTTTTTTTTTTTTTAGGTTCTTTTAACAAGGGATCATCCAAATAGGTTGGAGCCTTGGAATGTAATTTTTAGCTTGTCTTTTAATATATGTCTATTTAGTTTCTATAACCGTTTTGTGCAGTTTTTTTAGAAGATCGGGTTACTTGTTTGACCTATTTTCTATCATTTGTCTGTATTTTTGAACTATTTTAATTCGTTTTAAGCTTGTTGTTGGAAAGCTTACTAATTTTTCGGTTTTAGGATTTTTCACTTTTTCTTCTTTTTAGATTAAGAGTGTAAATAATCATTCCGAATAAGCCTTCTTCTTATTGACACTCGTGCCCCTATATGGTGGAGGCGAGAAAATAGAGGGGAAGGGGGAAAAAGAAAGGGGGCGGGGACGCCGGGGAGGAGGGAGTTGTAACTCCCTCCCCTCATTTTGCTATGCTCTCTGTGTGCTGTTATCTTCATTCACATGTGAGATACTAATAGCAAGACAAAGGAAAATTAGCTTCTTTTTTTCAAAAAAAAAAATTTGTGGACAAGTGAATATCATTGGTAAAATAAAGAAAAATACAAAGGAGGCGAAGAGGACCCTAACAACGACTTCAGTACAAACATGATAATATGTGAGAATTAGTCAAATAAGTAGTCCAGACTTAATAATTTTGACATAGTCTAAGAAAGAGGCCGCTGGGCCACCATCAACAACATTTTTTGAGATAAACCAATGAATGAATTGTCTTGAGAGATTTTTTTTTTTTTTTTTTTTTTTTTTTTAACATGTCCGCATAAAAGGAGAATTCAAACTAGTAACCTCGCTTCATTAGACGTGGTCCCAGTCAATTGAACTATCTCTTATAGACATTGAAAAACATATTATTTGAGACTGCAAGAGAGATTGAATCCGACGACATGGAGTATAACCCCAATCCCATAAACAGACAAAGGCAATTAACCTAAGCTCTCGAATGCACAATACAAGATTTATAAACTTATAGTAAATTCAGAGCAATGACAATAAAATTTGATGTAATTCAAAAGAGTTTTATTTTAACTAAACTATTAATCGACAACACTTAATCATTGTCAAAGAAAAACTTTTATTAACTACTCTATTTGCCGCTTGGCTCTTATTAGACCCATCTCACCTATTCATTATTCCGACCTTAACTCAGTAAGCGAATAAATAAACATGTGCTTTCATAGTAAAATCTTATTCTTCTTTGGAAACTCTTAAAATAAGATAACTCTGATTTTTTTTTTTTCAATAATCATGAAAAAATTCTTCTTCTGAAATTTTATATAGTTTTCATCTTTGATCATAAATATAAAAAGTTTTAATTTCTAAAATAATTCTCATTACTCTGTCTCTCTTCGGTGAGAATCAAATGTACAATGAGGTGGGACTTTCTATGTGATTGTACGACTTAGGGGTGAAAAAGTGAGTTTCAAATTTCTTTTAAATATATATTTTTAAAACAGTAATCCGTTAACCATTTAAATAATCGATAATCAGCGGTTAACCGCTTAGGCGGTTGGAAACTCTGTGTTGATGGGGGGAGTACTCTGTGCTAATCAGCAGTTAACTGCCTAGTAGTTAGTGGAAGTTTCACTAACCATTAAGGCGGTTACGGTTAGCAGTTTTAGCCAATAACCATTAACCGTAACCGTATTTTCACTTCTACTGTCCATCATGGCCATTAAATGAAATGGAGTCCTGCTAGCAGGACATATATTAAAAAATAATAACAAAAAAAAATTGTAATTTTTTTTTGTTAGTTAAATTTTTATGAGTTAATATTTAATTTTTAATGCATCAAAACTAAAATTTAGGGCTGAAAGGTTAATTCTTTAGAGATTGTATCACCCAAAAAAGATTTGATTATCCTAAATTTAGTGTTAATACCTCAAATTTAAATTTTTTTTTAATATTTATTTTCTTCAATTTTGACTGACGCTCGGATGACCTCATACCGCTGAAAATCTCTACTCAATGAAATGAGTGGGTGAGTTTGAACACGTACGGATGAGCAGAGAATGAACACGTACGGAGAAGCAGAGAAGAGAGAGAGAGAGTGAATGCACAGTGCTTTGATGGTGCTGCTGCTCTTCCTTCGTACTCTTGGTTGCAGTAGAGGGTGGGAAATGACAAGACAATGGTAGAAATCATTTCTCTTACAAAAGAATGCTTAATAAAAAGTGCAATTAGGTACTTAGAGAAAACATTTTCAAAATAAATTTATGAAAAGTACTTAGAAAAAAAAAATTAATGAAAAGTATATATATACGATACAAGTATATTTTTAAAGGTTATTTTCATAAACAGTTTTATGAACAAAGAAAAGTATAAAGAGGAATTATACGTTGGAAACTCTGTGTTGATCGGGGGGAAAGTACGCTCAACATCCCCAATTCGAATGAGATTAATCATTTGAAATCTTAGTTGAGCGGGATAGGGTGTCCAGCCCTTTTGGTTGAATGGGAGAGGACATTCAACACCTAAAGATTAAACGAGATAAGGGTTCGACACAAGTATGCACGTGTACGTTCAAAAACCTTGAAGATTAAGAGTCTGTTTGGAAGTACGTTTGAGAAATAGAGCTTTTATGTCAAAAAAGTTTTTGAGTAAAATTTTCATTTTTAAACTTTTACCAAAAGTGCGTTTTTTGTTATTTTTAGACCCTTAAAAGCGCTTTTAATTTTTTTTTTCTTCAAACGAACTTTTTGACTATTAAAAGTACTTTTAAACCCTTCAAACACAATCCTAAAGAGGATCTAAGAAAATCTCTTTCTCATTTTTTACATTTAGAAAAAGAGAATTTTCTTACATTATCAAAAGAGAGGGAAATTTTTAAAGGGCTCAAACTCAAATACACATACAATATGGTTAATGGTATATTTACTTACTGATCGAATGTGGACTCTTGAGCTCCACCTATAAATTATCATTTGAATTACAATATACACAACAAACACAATCCATCATTATTATTGAGTATGATATTACATCTTAATATTGGAGTATGAGATATACTAATAACAAGTTGAAACACAACAAATACAACTATAACCATCCACCCAATCTATGATTATTGGGGTTGATAATAAGATTGAAAGAAAACAAAATATCCTTTATTCCATGCATCCATGATCCATCACAAGGATCTACGTGTAGAAAACAAAATTCCTACCACTCAAGCATTTGAATTCCTCTTTTCATTCCCGCAAATGTTTAGACCACAATAATGCTAATACTAAATACATTCTCTTTTCACTAGAACGATATGACAATATTGCTTATTGAACTTTTCCTTTTATCAAAAATTAATTCAAAAACAAATGAATACTATCACGTTATGATAATATTGCTTACCGAACTTTTCCTTTTATCAAAAATTAAGTCAAACACAAATGAGTACCGTCACATCAACTCTGGGGTCACATATGAAATTGAAGTATATAGTACAAATTTGCAGCAACCCATTTAAGTTATAGGACCACCCAATTCATTGCTGGACCAAAAACTCTTTCGACTTTTTACTCACTACTCTCATAATGGCTTGTACAAGGAGTTTCCACCCATTATCTCTCCATTTCAGACAGGCGTGCAAGCACAAACATAACTACATAAACCACACAAATTCTAGAACCCATTTGAAGCACTATATTCCTCACACATTTGGGATTATATTGCCAACACATATAATATACACCTCTTAGTTAGTTTCCTCTCCCACACACCAAGATCAAAGGGGAAACCAAACCCTTCATGGCTTCTTTGCTTCTATCACTCAACAAGTACTCAACCCGCTCACCTATTTCTCAAGGCCTTCTGCCAAGATATTGCAGCTGCAGCAACCTCAAGAAAACCAAAAATCTGCTTCTTCCAGTCCTAGACAAACCCTTCACACCAAAATGCTTGTCGGTCTCAAGTTTAAGCCCACTGTTGGATGAACCTGCAGAAACGGTAGTTTTTGAGGAGGAAGATGATCAGGAGCAGCCTCTTTGTGAAGTTTGGAAGGAAATTCAAGGCTGCAATGACTGGGAAGGACTGCTAGACCCCATGGATTCCCACCTCCGACGAGAAATCATCCGGTACGGCGAATTCGCACAAGCCTCCTACGATTCCTTCGACTTCGACCCTCACTCCAAATACTGCGGCACCTGCAAATACCAAGGCGCCCATTTCTTCGAAAAGCTGGACATGGCCGACAGAGGCTACCAAATCAGCCGCTATTTATACGCAACTTCCAACATCAACCTCCCAAACTTCTTCCAAAAATCCAAGATGAGCAAGGTGTGGAGCAGACATGCGAATTGGATGGGTTATATTGCGGTGACCACCGACGAGGAAGAGATCAAACGGCTAGGACGGCGAGATATTGTCGTCGCCTGGAGAGGCACCGTCACGTATCTCGAATGGATTTCCGATCTCAAAGACATTCTCCACCCGGCAAATTTCCGGAATGACCCATCAATCAAAATAGAATCTGGGTTTTACGATTTGTACACCGAGAAGGAGAACAACTGCAAATATTGCTCGTTTTCTGCACGCGAACAAGTTCTCGCCGAAATCAAACGCCTTCTTGATTACTACAGGGGAGAAGAAATCAGTCTCACCTTCACTGGGCATAGTCTTGGCGCGGCGTTGGCGATATTAAGCGCTTACGACATAGCCGAGATGAGACTAAACATTGTACGTGACGCCGGTGAATCCGGTGACGCCAAGATTCCGACCACCGTGTACTCCTTCTCCGGTCCTCGAGTGGGCAACCTTAAATTCAAGGAACGGTGTGATGAGCTCGGAGTTAAGGTGCCGTTTAAATTAATTATTTATAAATTAAAAAAAGAAAAAAAGATGAATTTATTCATTTAATTAATTTAATTTATGATTTAATGTTGTAACAGGTTCTGAGAGTCATCAATGTTCATGACAAGGTGCCCGGAGTGCCCGGGATTATAGCAAACGAGAAGCTCCATTTTCAGAAGTACATAGAGGATACGATATCATTTCCATGGAGTTATGCGCATGTTGGGGTGGAGCTTGCGGTGGATCACACGCACAGCCCATTTCTAAAGCAAACGAATGATCCTGGTTGTGCGCACAATTTGGAGGCGCTTCTGCACTTGGTGGATGGCTACCACGGCAAGGGGCGGCGGTTTTGCTTGGTGACGAAGAGGGATATCGCCCTTGTCAACAAATGCTGCGATTTCTTGAGGGGTGAGTATGGGGTGCCGCCGTACTGGCGGCAGGATGAGAACAAAGGGATGGTGAGGAGCGGCGATGGGCGGTGGGTTTTGCCGGAGAGGCCCAGAGTGGAGGCCCATCCACCGGATATGGCCCACCACCTTGAACAAGTGCTTAAGATTGCTCGTTCTGATCATGAAGTTGATCATCAATAAGCACCATGGGAATTGGGAACTGACTGTAAAATTTGACTCTGGCTTTGGGTAATTAATGTGCATTTTTTTACCTTGCTCGGTAGTTTTCTGTTTGGTTGCTGGGAAACATTATCAAAAGCTGCCACATTGCAGTCTTTTCCTTGTTTTTGTATACTTCTCGTACTTACCATATCATCACCCAAAAAAAAAAAAAAAAAAAAACACAGCAATAAGAGTAGCACAATTAGCAGAGACATGCTCGAGTCATCTGTACTTTTTCTTTGAGTATCAATGAAAATCCCACGTTCTAGCTTAAAAAAAAGACATGATAATGAATCAAGCTGACATTAATTGATCAAATTAATAAATTGGACCATTCAAGGAGGGGAAGGTGGGAAGGCCATCAGGCAGATGGCACTAGTGGGAGGACCATTATTATTCATGTCTCTATCTCCATTGCCATATTACTCATATTAGTAAGATAAATAATCCATTTGAATTTTCATATCAACGTTTTTCATTCACTTCCAGAGGAAAAAAATAGATAAGTCTTTATTCATAAACTTCCTTTTCAATACTATTAATGAACGATTAAGGAAGAGATATTAATAGATAAGATAAGGATCATGTATATATCCCAAAAAAAAGGTAGCTAGCTAGGTTAACATCGGGAGTGGTTAAGGCTTATGAAGGTTGATTGGCAAACATCACCATCATAATACTCTTGGAGACTAGCTAATTTTCAAACATCAATTTTTTACATTAAAAAAAAAAAAATCCAAAATAATTATTTAATCTAATATAAAAAGGACAGTACTGATAATCAATAATTAATGATGTTAATCTCAGTGTAGCTAACATTGCACGTAAAACAGGACAGTCATGAATGTGAAATCTGGTGTGCAGTTGGCATAGGGTGGTCACCAAGGGAAGTACACTATAGAAGAGAATTAAACTACTAATTAAGACACCCAAAAAAAAAAAAAAATCGAGAAATTATACACCACATTAAACATTAGAGAAATCTTCTACAAAACTTTTACCTTGCAATATTCTCGACCTCTCCAGTAAGCCAACAGCTCTATTGCTATTGGATTATAATTAACGGGGAGAAAATTTTATAACGGTTAAATCTTTGAAAGAGAGCAGTGCAAAAGAGAATATAGTAGAGTGAGATGAGGGAGTTACACCTCCTTTCTCCTTCCCCTTGCCCCTCATTTTTACGGCCTCTACTGTAAATTGATCAGGGCGCGTGTGTTGGTCCTCAGAGTGCTTTCTAGTGGCGCGTAGTTTTTAAATAAGAATATATTATCTCTATATATGTTTTTAGTAATGATCTATGGGGTGGAGTTTTATTCGTTTTCTTAGGTTTTGTTTTTATGAATCATTAAAAATAACGAAATTGGTTTCCGATCGGTCTTTTGTTTTCTTATGGTTCATTTTTTGAGAGCAAACCATAGACTAATGACGAAAGAGTTATCATACATAAAGAATAATTGTCACTACGGTAAAGGCAATGAAAGGAATTGTGATTGATAAAGCACTAGTAGCACAGATAAAAATAAAAAGGGAAACAAAGACTTGGCAGCAAATAAAGACGTGATTCGTTGAATTGTTTGAGACGGTGACTTTTCATAGATATTATCTTATAATAGCTCGAGAGGCTATTATGTATTTCATAGATAATGTTTGAGTTGTGAAGATTTCAAATTATATCTGTGGTATTGTACTAAGCATTTTGCCCAATTTGATTGTTATATCAATGAAGAGATAATTCGTTCAAAAAAAAAAAAAAAAAAAACAGCTATACTGCTCGTTTGGACAAACAGTAATTCTCTCAATTTCAAATCAAATTGATAGTACTCATTTCATAATTAAAATTCAAAGTTTGTGCATTTAATGATGTATATATATATATATATATAAATATATATATTGATTTCATGTACACCATTAAATGTATTGACTTTAAATATGACCCGTTCTATAGACTATAGAGATTATGTTCCCATATAATTTTGAAGAAATAATAAATTCTTAAATTAAGTAATTTTAGCTATTTTTAAGTATCAAAACACTTAAAAAATATCACATATTAAAAATATAGTAAGTTACAATTAAAAATTGAATATATTTTTATCAATTAAAACTAGGTTTTCTCCGGTAATAATTGTAAAGCCGTACGATCACAAAAAGTTATACCAGCTGGACGTCCATCTCTTATGAGTCAACTACTCCTTCAAAGTCATACATGCAGAAGTTTCATGGAAGTTCTCATCCTTACTAAATTTATTAATTATTTACTTTGTTTCTTTTTTTGGTTTAAAAAACAGTGGCCGGGCCTAGTTAGGTTCTCTTTCATGGAACAGGATGAGGATCCTTGGAAAGTTAAATTTATTGTCTCTCCCACATCGATTGATATACATATATAATTTCTTCAACAACCTTCCCACATTTGTTGAATTATATATATCCAAAATCCTAGAATATATTTCTTATATATGATTTTATGATATGTAGTTTTAGCATTCATTATGATCCAATTAAATTATATTTGAATACATTTAAATCTAATTTGATTCAATCTTTCATATATTTTTGTATTCTCTTCACCTCCTTATAAATAGAAATCATTTATATTGTAAATTTATAAATTAAATAAGAATACAAGTTCTTAAGGCTTTATTATATAGACGTAAAATTCTTTATAATTAATGTTATCAAAAGAAAGAAAGAAAAATTAATCATACATGTACTAATTAAGTCGGTATTTGATTTGGAAGAGTAGTGTATTATATATATATATATTGAAAGCAAAAAAAAAAATTATATATATTCTTCAAATGAAGGATGAAAACGTGTTTCGGTTGTATCCACTTATCAAAGTCATGTCACTCACGTCACATAAACTTTGTCTTGGTTGCATCAACCGATTAAAGTCATGTTACTCAAGTCACATAAACTTTAAGAAGGTACTCACCCTACATAAACTTTGAGAAGGCAATAATGGGCACTTGGGGCCATATTTTGTAAGTGAGAGAGTGACAAATGAAAATTGCATCTTGTCTCTTTTCCAAGATGAGAGATAATGTAGTTGGAAAGATTACTCGAAAGAAGGAGACTCGATTAATTGGGACTTGCACTAACATTGACTCCAAGCATGCAAGTAAAAGAAAAATGGTTTTTTTTTTTTTTTTTTTTAAATGAAGAGGGTGAGGGGTCTAAAAGAGCCGTAAACAAGGAATCATTTAATATTGAAAGGCATATATAATGGGCGTGCCCCACCACACGTTGACTTTGGTAAGAGACAGCATGCCACGAGACCAAGGAAACAAGTTGACATCTACTTTATCACCTTATTAAAATGATTAGTTAATTTAAAATTTTTTTAGAATTTTTTACTAATTAAGCAATGTGAGACTTGACACTTATTATTATCTTTATAACTCATTCACTCTGTATGAGCTATCTTTCGTCTTCTAAATATGAGATATGAGTGTTATATTTATAGCTTTTTCATTATACATAAGTGGGGTGCGGATATACATAGCCCACGTAGGCACCAAATGCAATCATTTCGATCAATTTAGTGCAGTAAGAATAAGGATTGCATAATGTCTAATGACAAAACGTGATTTCACACAGTGTCATTATGGATTCAAATATCTCATTGTGAAGTCTTCATTGTCAGAATATTAGTGGATTTGATGGCTTCTTTACACTTTGGACAGATATTAAGATTAGGCACATGATATTTATGTGCATGACAGATTTGGTCAAATGGGTATAACTTTCCTTGAATAATAATAATAATAATAATAGATTTTTTTAGATTGATTAATGTGCCATCATTTGGTCTTGAAGGGTGTGTACATCACTTTGAGTAATAGCTACTAAGGCTACATTGCATTAGCAAGTGGTTAATTAGTGATAATGTATTATTTATAATGGCTATTTAGGGTACTGTATCTCACTGTCCCTATATCACCTAAAACTCTCTTTGACAAGGGAAATTGAAAAGGGTGTATTTAAAGTTTATTGAACAAAATTCCAAACCAAAAGAATCATAAAAAGTAGAAACTTTCAATATAATAAAATCATTTTCTAAATATTTTTTCAAAATTGAGGAAATTAAAAATAAGAAAAATGCTTAGTATTTTTTTAGTATTCTTTTGGTGTCCTTCTAGTCCTAAGTAAATATTATTTTTTTTAAAATCAAAATTAAAGAAAGTCATTATTTTTCTCACTTAGATTTTAGAAAATAATATCTACATAAGATTAAAAAGACACCAAAATAACACTAAAAAACCACATATCATTTCATTGCCTATATAAAAACCACAAAGTATATATATATAAAAAAGTGAAGTGGGATAGCTCTTCAGAATGCATTATATTTCGTTTTTGTTAAAGAAGCATAAGAGCATTTTGAGGGCACCTTCCTTTCTTGACCAGTGGAAAGACAATAACAAAGGTTAAGGAAGGATTAGATATATATAAAAGCACCACGTCGGATAGAATGCACGACACATGCATATAAATTATTGGTCTTGTCAAATCACGCAATTCATTGCAGCTGATCAACATGGGTCTGAAACACAGGGAAGAAGATAATGATCATGCATGATAAATCGCTTTTGAAAGAGATTTCTAGACACATTCAAAAACTCTTTCAAACCAGTCCGTTTGTCGCATTGATCTCTTTAAAGTTAACCCTATGTACGTCATTGTCAAAAACAAAACAAAAAACAATACGTATATTGTTGGTAAAAAGATGAAGATCCGTGGTTTAAAGTCGTCTGCATCAAATTGACTGGGAAGCAAAGAAATGATGTTCGTGAAAGCAAAAGGCTTTGAAGGGGACAGTACTTGAATCACCAATATTTATTTAATTTAGACTTTACCACAAAGAAATCGTAGAATATTGGTGTGGTTAGTGGTATATATATAACAATATTACTTATTTTTATTGTTTGTATTAATTTGTATATGCGAACCCCTACTATCATGTCCATAATACTCATTTTGCAACCTTCAATTACTATGTGACACATCATCAATTTAAAAAAAATGCAAAAAATAAAAGTGAGAACAACCCCTCCAAATCAGAGAAAAAAAAACCTATAGCCAGCAAAACCCAGGCAGACCCACGGCGTGGGTCCGGTGAGAGCCATGTTGGGTCTGGCCGGCGGTGAACGCCTCAAACCCCACCAGTCGTGACCCGCCTCAAAACCCGCTTCTAATGCCTTAAAACCAGTTTCTAATACCCAAAACTCATTTCTAATGCCTCAAAATCGGTTTTTAAGGTGAAAGATTAACCATTTAGAAATTTTATCACCCTAAAATCTAGTGTATTTTGGTCCAACTTATTTTTGTACACTTTTTATGTTTTTGCTTATATATCGGTTATTGATTGGAGGCTGTAAAAATGGTGTTATTAAGATCATCCTGATAAAAGGTTTTTTCTTTGTATATAAACAAGATCTTTTGTTTACAAGAGATTGCAAAACTAATTACAAGAAAACTAATTAATACAAAATTCAAACCTAGCTAGCTATTCCAAATATATCTCAAAATTCATAGTATCATGACTTTCTAACTTTATCACAAATTCCTTGTTTGGCTCGAGTGATTGGTTGATTTTGAATTAATTATTTTTAATCTTGATCACAATTTCCTTGTTTGGCTTGAGAGACAAGTTGACTTGAGCTGGATTTTTTATGTTCTTTGAAAAGGTTTTTCACGTTTCTTGATCGATTATATATAAGGGATAGTAATAAAAGTTGTATTATATACTCTTAAGCATTTTCCAAATACAACTATATATGAAAAGTATACACACATGAAAATATTGAAAACAAAAAATTGGCATTAAATATGGTTAGGGAGAAAAATGTGTAGGGTTTGGGTTTGGAAGACAGGCTACGATATCTTGTTTTATGGTAAATTTGATTTGAGCCGACAGATTATATATGGGTTGCCCGTTGCCCCATATAACTTTTACCCTTTCTCAAACCTTTTTGATGATGTGAACCAACAACCAAGTGGATCTTACATTAATCCTAGTGATTTATAAGGCCCATCATATATTATTTCCTTTCTTTCATGATCTAGAAAAGAAAGAAAGAAATAAATAAAAATATAAAAAATTAATAATTTTTTTTTTTATACAAATAATTAAAACTTACCCTTTTTTTCTTCTTCTTCTTTCTGACCAAAAACAATGCTACTTAACTTTGAAACATTTAGATGGAAGTAATCTTTAATTAGAATTTTTGAGAATCCTAAAAGATTATTGTGTTGTGTTTGGTTGCATTTTACTAAGAATCTTGATTTCCTCCTAATTGTCTTTAATTGAGAATGTAGCTTCCATTCTAAATAGGTGTAAATCCAAATTCTTTTAGACTTAAAAATAGTTTTTTTTTTTTTTTTTGTTAATCTTAAAAATAAAAAGTACAGAAATTTCCTCCAAATCAGTTTGAAAAAAATATCGTCCAACTCATTTAAAATAGTGCTAAGTGTCTATAAACATTTAAAATGTACATTAAATTCAGTCTAAATTAGTAAACTGTTATTAATGATGTTAATAATTTAATCTGCCTTTTAAATATTTATAAATACTTGACACGATTTTAAATCGGTTAAAAGATGTTTATTTCAAACTTTTTTTTGAAATTTTTTTTTTCAAATAGAAATATATTGTAACACATATAATAAAATAAAATAAAATATTGTTATGGGAGGAGGCCGAGGATCCATGATTCTATGAAACTATGAAAGCATCGAGCCTGTAGTCCCCCTCGGCGGCATCTGGCTCGGTCGGTTGGGTCCAAATCCGAAACTTTCAAAGTTTGAAAGGGAAAAGGAAAAGGGCGAGTGGGTTTGACGGTGGACTTCCCAAGTGTTGGGAAATGGCATTAAATGCATGAATCTAAATACCCACCAGATTCTTGGTTTCCAGCTCATCCAACCATTCAATTCTGCAGTTTGAGGCATCACTATTTTCGCAATTTATCATTCATACCACATCCTTTTCCTTTTTAACCTTTTTGTATTTAGTTTGAGGTTCACAAATAGTTTTTTCTAGCTTTGAAAATAAATTAATTAGTCATTATTTATGGTAAGCAAAAAAAAAAAAAGAGAAGAAGTTAATTAGTTCCTATAGTTAAAAAAGTTAGCAAAATCTGTTACTATATAACATTATCACTAATAGTACTGTTTATAATAAAAAAATTTATTAATATATATATAAACAAAAACAAGAGAAAAAAATTAAAAATTAAAGAGGTTGTTGGGCCACCCTATTTGACAACCCTTAAGGCAATGGGATGGCCATTTGAGATGATTTGGTCACCCCTCAAATTATTATTATTATTATTCTTTTTGGCCATTTAAGGGTTGGTCCAACCCCTAAGGCCTAAGTGTAACCCAACCACCCCTAGCATTTTCTTTAAATTTAGCTTTTTTTTTTTTTTTTTTTTTGATAAATGACATGCGCCACATTATAATCGGTGCTCGTGTAACAAGTTAACAGATTAATTCTATCAACTTTTATAATTGTATATCAATTTTTTTAGGGGTAACTTCACTAAAAGCTCATAAATTACCACGCGATTTGACAAACCCCTACTAAGCTTCAAAACATCTCAATTTGAACCTCTAAACTTTCAATTACAATCAATTTGAACCCATCCGTTAGATTGTAAACGTTAAAAATGAGACAATGATGTTTATAGCCCTAAATTTTTTATAAAATTCCAAATTTTTCCTTAATTCCAATTTTTTTAAAAAAAAAAAAAAAGAAAAAAAGAAAAAAAGAGAAGAGGGTTTTCTTTGGCCTTGTGACCTGTGGGTTAGGCTAGACCCATGTAGGTTTGGTCATGACTTATGCTGGGTCTTGGCCAAAGACCCACGACTGCCATCGGATATTGGGGATCGCCAACTTGACGGCCAAGGCAGTGGCCACATTCGAGTGCACTAGATTCTACGCTTCATCTTCTTCTTCTTCGACAACATCGACCACGTCAGCAGTGGCACCTGAAATGACGACGCCGGAAGGAGGCAGAGAGGGGGTTGACGACGAGGTTGAAGAAAATAAGCGGTACAATATCCACATTGGGGGTTGAAAAAAATCAGGGTTGACGATGAGATCTACTAACCCACTGCTTGGTCCCCGCCAGACCCAACTGTTGGTCTGTTGACTCACAGGGGGGTCTTTTGGCCAAGACCTAGCATGGGTCATGGCCAAACCCGCTTGGGTTTGGCTTGACCCACGTGTCTTCTTCTTCTTTTTTCCTTCTTCTTCTTCTTCTTTCTTTTTTGATTTTTTTTTTTTAATTTTTAAAAAAAGACAAAAATTAGGGATATTTTGGTCTTTTTAGGTATTGCCGTTTGAAGTTTGAGGGAATTGTTAAATTACGTGATAATTGAGGGGTATTCAGTGAAATTACCTTTTTTTTTTCCTTACCCTCGGGACTCGGGAGTGATTAATAACTTTTTAAAATCTAGAGAGTTATTTCTCATAACTCAAACCACATAAATTAAAAATGTATTTTTTATTTTGAAAGGTTCGTAATTTTGTTTTCTAAAACTAGAAACTAAATAATCGATGATTATCTCATTTTTTTTATATGACATTTAGGTCAATGATTTAAAGAATTATAGAAATAGAAGACAAGGTTTTCCGAAAACTTCAAAAAGCCATATTCCCGTAGCTTTCATTTAGATTTTGCCTTATTTGTCTACATTGCCTTAACTCGAAGTTAAATAATATATCATTTTGTCTTGTGGTGGTGTTTCATTATCATCTTTAGAATACAATTTTCTTTTAAATTGGGTGAGAGAAAAATTTTAAATTTAATCTATTAAATTGATATTTATCTTTAAAATATTTGATTTTATTAATAGAATTTTAAATAGAATTTTTTTAAAAAAATTGATTTACACACATATATATATATATATTTTTAAAAAAATACATATGGAAATTACTCATTATTCTAAAAATATATGTCAGTTTTATATTCTAAATCGTGTCCCTGTTTTTATATTAATTGAATTTTGAATCGAGTAGAGGGGCCTATGTGAAGATGTTTTAGAATTAGAGTGTGTAAAACAAAATTTACAGAACATAAGGTGGTGCAGAAAAGGAGTTTAAGGATTCTGGTCGCCGAAAATGACAACAAAACCTGATCGGAGCCCACGGGCTCGCTGGCATATAGAAGAGACAAGCTACTCCCACCAACCCACAACCACGATCCCAAGTATTTCTCACGCGTACTTCCAGACGTGTGTAATACGCCAACAGAACAACACCGTTCTCCCGTGGATTCATTGTTTGAATCAATAACTTTATTATAAAAAGGGCCTTTTTATATATATTTTATTTGTTTTGAAGATTCCTTCAATAATTCATATCCAATGATTAAATAATTAAAATAAGGTTAAAAATCACATTTTTATTTTAATGTTAATAAGTTTTATTTATTTATTTATTTTTTAATAAAGACGGGTTCAATGATTAATTAACATTGCCATCTTAAATAATTCTTTCAAAATAACATATGAAAGGTTAATTAAATGTTTTTAAAGATATTGAATTGAATAAAAGAAAATATAATGCTCAAATAAGGCTTAAAAGAGCTTCTAAGCTAATAAATCTCCAATTTTGTTTATCTTTTTTTTATAAATCAATATCACAATAGCTATCTGGTTAGTAGTGATCTCTTAATCTTCATATATATTAAAATAGAGTGATGATATACATCACTCCAGACGTGCATGACTGTTCATGCACGCCCGTGTAATGTTTATCATCACTCATTAAGATATATATATATATATATATATATATATATATATAGATAAAGTATTAGATTTATGAAATTATGTGGAAAATGGGAAGATAACTTCGAATTAGTGACATCCGCATCATAAAATAAAGTATTAGATTTATAAACTTATGTGGAAAATGAGAAGATAACTTCGAATTAGTGACATTCGCATCATAAAACGTAATTTTCAATTAATTAAGCTACCCATTATATGCTCATTGGAAAAACCTTAATATATATATATATATATATATATATGTGTGTGTTCCTCATATTTTTAATGGTCTCCAAAGTGTGAAGCATCTTTGTAGCTTTGGAGTTGTCACCAAAAGTAAAATGATATTCCCACTAAAAAAAAAAGAGAAGATATTATTTTAGACAAAATTAAAGTAAGGTGGAATGAAGAGAGTGATTGGGTATTTTTATTTTATTTTATATTTATTTGTATATAAATATTGGGGGCACATTTGGAGCGTGCGGTAAAGGCGCTGGACAAAAGAGGTGGGGGATAGCAATCGAACGCAAAAACCCTTCGAAATTTCGAACAGGTATAACGATTAAACAAACCCACGAGGCCTCTTTTTCCTAAGAAGAACAGCCCACACGGCCCCTCGAAGAGGCAGCCAGAGAGAGAGAGAGAGAGAGAGAGAGAGACCCAAGATCAACAACAATGGCGATCGCCTTCTGCTTCAACCCCTCTCTCTCTGCTTTTTCCAATCCAAACCATCCGTATTCCTCCTCCTCATCGTCATCGTCATCACCACTCCTGCACCTCCGCATCGCCGTATCACCCCCAACTCCCATCCTCCGCCACCACCACCCGACGCTCCCGGTCCTCCACGCAGTGTCTGCCCCGAGCGATGCAGTGCTTGCCGGCGGCGGCGGAGACGACCACGGCAACAGCAGCAACAACAACAACAACGGCGGGAACAACGGCGGGGACGGATGGGGGGAAGCGGAGAATGCTGGGGACAAGAACAGGGAGGAGGCGCTGATGGTGCTTGCGGGGGCTGGGAGGGTGCTCGAGAGTCTGCCGAAGGACTTGAAATCCGCGATCGAGGCCGGGCGGTTGCCGGGGGCGGTGGTGGAGAAGTTCCTCGAGCTCGAGAAGTTCGGGGTTCTCCGTTGGCTCATGCAGTTCGGGGGGTTCAAGGAGCGCCTCTTGGCCGACGACCTCTTCCTCGCCAAAGTTTTTATGGAGTGCGGCGTCGGGATCTTCACCAAGGTTGACTGTGATGACAGTGAAGTTTTGCTTTTTGTCTGTTTGTTTGTTTATTTGCTTGTTTGCTTGTTTGTGTTGGGCCTGAGCCCCAAACTCGGCCCATACAGTAGAGTCAGAGTTAGAATAATGGTTAAAGTGATTAAATTTAGGGCATAGGTTCTGGGACAAGTGGAAATGATGAATTTGGAGATGGGGTGTTTTTTGTTTCGGAATTTGTATGTGTAATGTGGGTGGTTTTTTGTGTTTAATTTTGCTAATTGGGGGATTGAATGGGGATTTTGTTTGAAAAGCTGTGCTGGGTTTCATGCAATGGGATGAGAACATCGGAATTTGAGTGGAGAATGATGGAAAAAGATATACCGATGAAAATGGGGTTTTAGGGAATTGATTTGATCTATTGGGGGTGATATATGTGCAAGCTGGGTTTTTTTTCTTTTTTCAAATGGAAATGGGGAAGGATTTAGTATTTATTTATGCTTTTTCTAACACTCAAAGAATATGCGATAGGGTCTGTGGACATAGAATGTAATTTCTTGAGATTATAGATAGACGACATTGAAAAAAGTATGTGATGGGCTGTTATCATCTTGTTATCATAGTAAACCAGAAACATGTTTTTTTGATGGATACCTACTCATGATATGCTGTAGGAACACATTTTTATATTAAGTTTGAACTGCTCTTTCCTTCTTTCTCCTTCCCTTGGTTTGCGTTTAATGTGTTTAACCCTTAATTTGTTTTATTACCATGGTTAATCCCTTTTTCATTTGGTTTATTTTCTAGACTGCTGCAGAGTATGAACGCAGGAGAGAGAAATTTTTTGATGAGCTGGAAATTGTTTTTGCAGATGTGGTATGGATACTTTTATCAAATATATATCTCTTCAATTTCCATATTGTACTTTTCATTTTCCCCCCTTATTAACTGCTGTAATTCCCTTACATGTGCTGTCAAAGTTGTTGTCTCATGGTTGTTCTTGTAATTTAATATGACAGTAGGCTTGGCCTTGCATCATTATTTGCTTTTGGGCATGATCGGGAAGAGGTTCCCTGGTGTATTTTATTTGTAGACAATGATGTATTACTTGACAAATCTCATTAGAGTAGAGGTTAATATTAAGAAAGAATGTGATGGTGTTAGATCACCAAGACTAAGAAAATTTGAAATGTAAGGTCAGTCGTTTTAGTTTAGGAACGAGTATGAAGTGAAATTGATGGCCGAGAGATGCCTGCAAGTGGTCTTTCTTTTTTCTGTTTTCAAAATCTTTGATCAATACCTTGCAGAGATGGGGAAACTCAATTTGACATGTGTTCATGATATCAAGTGTAGTGAATCATTAATTTAATATAAATTTTTTACTTCTATAGTGCTTGCCCATGTAATGTGGATTTGTGCGTGGGTGAGTCCAGGTGTTAGATTTGGGTGTTTTTCGAAGATTTTCCATTTTGTTGAGGTCTCCAGCGGGCACTTTGACATCCATGCTTGTTTTGTCAACATGGGTACTCTATTGAGAGGCAAAGAGCCCAAATGACACAGGTGCCCTCCAGTTATTTGGTCCTAAGCATATGACTCTACAATGCAGCATTTAAATAGTTTAAGTGATCCACTTTCTTTGAAGTGCCTATCAGTCGTATGAATTATTGGGCAACATTATTTCTAACAAAGCGAATGTTTTTTTTACAAGTAATCGAGATATCATTAAAAGGGTACGTTAAACGGGATAATAGATGATGGGCACTCACCTAACAAGATTTGATGGGTTCCCATCACTTTTTGTTTGAATGATGGATTCTTGTAAGAATTAAGACCTTTCAATATTTTAAGAACATTCTTATATAGTAATATAACAGAGAAAAATATTTAATTGAATCACCCAAAAAAAAGTCCACTCATAGAGTTGGAATGATATTATCTTCATCTGTCATGCTCATTGGTGATCTTGTATATTATATGAGAAATGTGCTTAGATCCATTTGAAAGGTTGAGTTCATTATCTAGTCGCACCGGTTGGTTTATAACAGATGGAGCCCTAATGAGGTTCCTCCTCTTCTCAGATTGTCTTATGTAAGTCATCAATTTCTTTAGGGGTTTCATTCTCTTATGGATTGTTTCCTATTCAAGAACCAAGCACTGTCAAAAAGTGAATTGAAATGTTATTTAGAGGAAATTGTTAAAATTATTGATGCCCTTGATTTGCCAAGGGAGTTGGGTGATCTTTTGGTCAATCCCCCCTCCCTTGTGCCCTGCTGTATAACTATTAAGAGACGTATTGCATGTAATATCTTTTACAGTAATCCTCTCTATTTATTTTGAATATGTGTACTTCTGTCATTACCTTTCTTAGGTAATGGCCATAATTGCAGATTTTATGCTTGTTTATCTTCCTGCCCCTACTGTTGCTCTCCGACCACCACTTGGAACCAGCGCAGGAGCAATTGCCAAGTTCTTCCATAATTGCCCAGATAATGCATTCCAGGTTAGAGTTTTTTCCCTATAGAAAAATGCAATTAGTTGAACAGTTTGCCAAGATTGTGTGATTTAAAGGTTACACTTGATTACTTATATTTGGTCCTTAAATTCAGGTTGCCCTTGCTGGAACATCATATTCATTTTTACAGAGATTTGGTGCAATAGTGGTAAGCAAATTTTTAGTAACTTGAATATGCTGCTTAAAATGATACCCCACATTTTTTAGTTTCATGTTAACAACAACGAAATTGCATGTTTTATATTTTCTTGTTTGGTTTGTGTAGGGGAATGGGACAAAGCTTTTTGCAGTTGGCACTGCTTCATCACTGGTTAGTTGTCATATTTCTCTTGGGATGTTCTTCAATTTAGATAGCTTTGTGCACTTAGTCATGATTTTTTTTTGCTTTTCTCCATATTCTTTAAGTGTTGCTTTCTATTGTTTCAATTGATCAAGAAAGGTGCTCCATTTCTTTACTAGTTACAACATCCATATGCTTTTATTCTATTCTCTTGCAATTTTTTATCTTCTGTCAGCTTGAGAGGCGCTCTGCGAAGTGCTGCATCAATAGATTTTATTTTATTTATTATTATTATTTTTTAAGAAATGGTTAAATGAA
>NC_081550.1:2595225-2597405 GCF_901000735.1 Corylus avellana
CTAATACTTTATCTATATATATATATATATATATATATATATCTTAATGGGTGATGATAAACATCACACGGGCGTGCATGAATAGTCATGCACGTCTGGAGTGATGTATATCATCACTCTATTTTAATATATATGAAGATTAAGAGATCACTACTAACCAGATACCTATTGTGATATTGATTTATAAAAAAAGATAAACAAAATTGGAAATTTATTAGCTTAGAAGCTCTTTTAAGCCTTATTTGAGCATTAGATTTTCTTTTATTCAATTCAATATCTTTAAAAACATTTAATTAACCTTTCATATGTTATTTTGAAAGAATTATTTAAGATGGCAATGTTAATTAATCATTGAACCCGTCTTTATTAAAAAATAAATAAAACTTATTAACATTAAAATAAAAATGTGATTTTTAACCTTATTTTAATTATTTAATCATTGGATATGAATTATTGAAGGAATCTTCAAAACAAATAAAATATATATAAAAAGGCCCTTTTTATAATAAAGTTATTGATTCAAACAATGAATCCCCGGGAGAATGGTAAAATTGTCTGTTGGCGCGTATTACGCACGTCTGGAAGTACGCGTGAGAAATACTTGGGATCGTGGTTGTGGGTTGGTGGGAGTAGCTTGTCTCTTCTATATGCCAGCGAGCCCGTGGGCTCCGATCAGGTTTTGTTGTCATTTTCGGCGACCAGAATCCTTAAACTCCTTTTCTGCACCACCTTATGTTCTGTAAATTTTGTTTTACACACTCTAATTCTAAAACATCTTCACATAGGCCCCTCTACTCGATTCAAAATTCAATTAATATAAAAACAGGGACACGATTTAGAATATACAACTGACATATATTTCTAGAATAATGAGTAATTTTCATATGTATTTTTTTTAAAAAAAATATGTGTGTAAATCAATTTTTTTTTAATTCTATTTAAAATTATATTAATAAAATCAAATATTTTAAAGATAAATATCAATTTAATAGATTAAATTTAAAATTTTTCTCTCACCCAATTTAAAAGAAAATTGTATCCTAAAGATGATAATGAAACACCACCACGAGACAAAATGATATATTATTTAACTTCGAGTTAAGGCAATGTAGACAAATAAGGCAAAATCTAAATGAAAGCTACGGTAATATGGCTTTTTGAAGTTTTCGGAAAACTGTCTTCTATTTCTATAATTCTTTAAATCATTGACCTAAATGTCATATAAAAAACAAAAAAAATAAAAAAAGATGAAAAAAAATGAGATAATCATCGATTATTTAGTTTCTTGTTTTAGAAAACAAAATTACGAACCTTTCAAAATTAAAAAAAAAAAAAAAAAAATACATTTTTAATTTATGTGGTTTGAGTTATGAGAAATAACTCTCTAGATTTTAAAAAGTTATTAATCACTCCCGAGTCCCGAGGGTAAGGAAAAAAAAAAGGTAATTTCACTGAATACCCCTCAATTATCACGTAATTTAACAATTCCCTCAAACTTCAAACGGCAATACCTAAAAAGACCAAAATATCCCTAATTTTTGTCTTTTTTTAAAAATTAAAAAAAAAAAATCAAAAAAGAAAGAAGAAGAAGAAGAAGGAAAAAAGAAGAAGAAGACACGTGGGTCAAGCCAAACCCAAGCGGGTTTGGCCATGACCCATGCTAGGTCTTGGCCAAAAGACCCCCCTGTGAGTCAACAGACCAACAGTTGGGTCTGGCGGGGACCAAGCAGTGGGTTAGTAGATCTCATCGTCAACCCTGATTTTTTTCAACCCCCAATGTGGATATTGTACCGCTTATTTTCTTCAACCTCGTCGTCAACCCCCTCTCTGCCTCCTTCCGGCGTCGTCATTTCAGGTGCCACTGCTGACGTGGTCGATGTTGTCGAAGAAGAAGAAGATGAAGCGTAGAATCTAGTGCACTCGAATGTGGCCACTGCCTTGGCCGTCAAGTTGGCGATCCCCAATATCCGATGGCAGTCGTGGGTCTTTGGCCAAGACCCAGCATAAGTCATGACCAAACCTACATGGGTCTAGCCTAACCCACAGGTCACAAGGCCAAAGAAAACCCTCTTCTCTTTTTTTCTTTTTTTCTTTTTTTTTTTTTTTAAAAAAATTGGAATTAAGGAAAAATTTGGAATTTTATAAAAAATTTAGGGCTATAAACATCATTGTCTCATTTT
>NC_081550.1:2597505-2660574 GCF_901000735.1 Corylus avellana
TTTAAAATTTTTTTTTTCTCTCTTTTTTTTTTTCCTGCCTTGCGGACTCCTCATGTGTAACTTTAAGACTTTTTTATTTATTTATTTATTTTTTAAGTACAGACTTTAAGAAATTAAGACTTACTTTACCATTTTCAGCCTTTGGGAACAAGGAAGCCTGCTTCAAGAAATAAGTTAATACATAATTACCAACAAAAGAGAAAGCCAACAAGAAAACTATGATTTTCATTGTTTAAATTAATTTTTTAACACTTTTGTTACATGTGGGACTAAATAATAAGTGGACTATTTTAATAAATGAACTTACTTGTTTTAACTTTTAACTTTTAAGTTTAGGTGAAATTATGAGTTTAGTAATTTCTTTTGGAATACAATTTGTCAATTACAGTCACTTTCCGATATATGTATTTTTTTCTTATCCTTTATTAAAGCCTTTAATCTCTTGGAACTCAATTTTTTGTATTGACTATATTGATGTATTATTGTATTAGTATTATTATTACAATTTTGAATTTTTTTATTTTTTTAAAAAAATTTTATAGTTTAAAGTAATCGGGTCGTGT
Organism: Corylus avellana; assembly: GCF_901000735.1. NCBI lineage: Eukaryota > Viridiplantae > Streptophyta > Magnoliopsida > Fagales > Betulaceae > Corylus > Corylus avellana. Next base: position 2,598,069 of record NC_081550.1, read on the forward strand.
CGGGTCATGTCGGGTCGTGTCTACCCAATTAGACCCGGTTATTTTAAACGGGTAAAACGGGTCGTGTCGGGTTACCCGGCTATTTTCGTGTCATAATCGTGTCAAACCCGATTACCCGTTTAGTTAAACGGGTCGTGTCTGGATATAGGCTAATCGTGTAACGGGTACCCGCGGGTCGTAATCGGGTCGTGTCAGGTACCCATTTTGCCACCCCTATAATTATAACAGATGGAGCCCTAATGAGGTTCCTCCTCTTCTCAGATTGTCTTATGTAAGTCATCAATTTCTTTAGGGGTTTCATTCTCTTATGGATTGTTTCCTATTCAAGAACCAAGCACTCTCAAAAAGTGAATTGAAATGTTATTTAGAGGAAATTGTTAAAATTATTGATGCCCTTGATTTGCCAAGGGAGTTGGGTGATCTTTTGGTCAATCCCCCCTCCCATGTGCCCTGCTGTATAACTATTAAGAGACGTATTGCATGTAATATCTTTTACAGTAATCCTCTCTTTTTATTTTGAATATGTGTACTTCTGTCATTACCTTTCTTAGGTAATGGCCATAATTGCAGATTTTATGCTTGTTTATCTTCCTGCCCCTACTGTTGCTCTCCGACCACCACTTGGAACCAGCGCAGGAGCAATTGCCAAGTTCTTCCATAATTGCCCAGATAATGCATTCCAGGTTAGAGTTTTTTCCCTATAGAAAAATGCAATGAGTTGAACAGTTTGCCAAGATTGTGTGATTTAAAGGTTACACTTGATTACTTATATTTGGTCCTTAAATTCAGGTTGCCCTTGCTGGAACATCATATTCATTTTTACAGAGATTTGGTGCAATAGTGGTAAGCAAATTTTTAGTAACTTGAATATGCTGCTTAAAATGATACCCCACATTTTTTAGTTTCATGTTAACAACAACGAAATTGCATGTTTTATATTTTCTTGTTTGGTTTGTGTAGGGGAATGGGACAAAGCTTTTTGCAGTTGGCACTGCTTCATCACTGGTTAGTTGTCATATTTCTCTTGGGATGTTCTTCAATTTAGATAGCTTTGTGCACTTAGTCATGATTTTTTTTTGCTTTTCTCCATATTCTTAAAGTGTTGCTTTCTATTGTTTCAATTGATCAAGAAAGGTGCTCCATTTCTTTACTAGTTACAACATCCATATGCTTTTATTCTATTCTCTTGCAATTTTTTATCTTCTGTCAGCTTGAGAGGCGCTCTGCGAAGTGCTGCATCAATAGATTTTATTTTATTTATTATTATTATTTTTTAAGAAATGGTTAAATGAAGCTTTTTATAGAAGTTGATTGTGCTGCTTACTCGTGCACTTCCCACAAGAGGAACTTAAAGAGATAAATTTAGGTTATTTTCCTCTCTTTGGTTATTTAGATCAAATGTAGGGACCATAAAAATAAGAAAAAAAAATTGGTTAAGCAAAAAAAGAAAAAAGGAAGCAAGTTTTGGTCCGTTTGATCCTGGAGAGAATCCTGGTCAATTGAAGTGGGGATTCTAAGATATTCTCTTATTCATTCCTTTCTGTTCTCACACGTTGAGCCTCCATCTATACCTGTAAAAAAACGATGAAAAGTACCACGTATAAAAATGGATAATGAAAGGACTCATTTTTAAAGCAATTTGATAATTTCGATTTTTTCTCAACAGTGAATGAAACATATGGTTACTAGTTTATATGTTAATGAAATAGGTTTTTGTAGAACTTTTTTGCATCTGGCATTCAGTTGACAAGTTTAGACATTATACTATTTTTTGTATTTACAATGTTTTTGTTGTGCGAAAATTCCAAATGTATGTCATTTGTGCAACCTATACTGCATAAGACTATGAAAACTTGTTGACAAGTTTAGACACATTATATGATATGCTCAATTTATGTGTATATATATCCATTAATAAAAGGAGAAAAGCTTACGTACGCTGTGGGTGTGTAAGAGCTGTTGCAATCAATATACTTCTTTTTATATCTTGTTCTGCTCTGGGGATCAATAATTTGGGGAGATTGCAGTTAGCAGCATATAGAGTTAAAGCTTTGAATTTTGACAAGTCAGGTTGGGTTAAGGCGCACCCAATGTCCAAATATGAGGACTAAATTGTTACCGGTAAAAGACATGGCATAGCCCCTCCTATCTTGATTTCAATATATTCAACCCAACCTCAGGTTAAGGCGATTTAATTAATTTGTTAAGGCATAAGTGGACTAGTTATCTTCCTACTTTACTTTGTGTACGTAGTCATGTTTCTGTAGTTTTGTTGTTTATGTTGTCAATGGATGTTTGAATGAATTGGTTGCCCATAGAGATATTATGCAAGTCAGAGCAACATTAATGCAGTTTCTGGAATTTAATGAATTTCATTTAATTCAGGTTGGCACAGCTGTTACAAATGCCTTGATCAATGCAAGAAAGGCTGTTGATAAGGCTGCTGGAGTTGAAGTTGAAAAGCAAACGTTGCCTATACTGTCCACCAGTGCTGCCTATGGTGTCTATATGGCGGTTTCTAGCAATCTCCGGTATGTAGGTTTTAATTAATGCCAGTTTCTTGGCTCTCGGTGATCCAGTACTTTATGTAGCCTCTATTTCTAATTTTATAATCATCTACTGATGCACGTGTTTTAGAATGTTTACAATTCAGTATAATATCTACCGTCTATGTCGATTGTTTTGATAATAATGTGGACTTGGCTTGGTTGCTCAATTATGATATATGGAGTTATGGTTTACAGCCCAGTTAGAACCTCCTAAAAGTATCTTCACTTCTCAAACATATTTTTAAGGAAACTTGTCAAGGCTATCTTGAAAAAAACTATGTCCTACATGATTATAGAGTCCAGAATAAAAAATAAAAAAAAGAATGAATACGAACCTCTCTTTCTCTGCATTCTTGATGTCTGTAAATTTTGATAGTTGATACTTGAATACGGGCGAGCAACTCATTATACCATGAACTCTGTCCAATAGAAAAACATTTTTATGATGTGTGTTGAGGATTATTTTCTCTAGTATGAAAACTTTTATTTTGTGTTGCATAACATTTAATGACCCTAGTCCATCTTTAGAATTATTACAAAGACAAAGGTGAAGGCATGATTAAGATATGATTCAAGAATTCTACCTTATACTAGAGTGGTACTATTTTCTTTTTGTAATAAACTTTGGATTATATGGGAAAGGAAATTATATTTCAGAATTGTAAAGTTGTCATAAGGGATAAAATGGAATTACTGATTTTGGTAAATGGTTCCTTAATATGGATGTAATCTATCAATATTCTAGCCTGTTACTGTGGAAATAGATTGAAGGAGTATATGGATTGTCAGACCTAAAATATTGATCAAGAATGTATTTCTGTTTTACAGATACCAAGTTCTAGCTGGTGTAATTGAACAGCGGCTTTTGGAACCCTTGCTACACAAGCACAAGCTTATGCTGGGTGCCATTTCCTTTGCTGTCCGTACCGGCAACACATTCTTGGGCTCATTATTGTGAGAATTTATTACTCTTATCTGACATAACCCCTTCGCCAAGAATTGTTCCTCCTCCCTGAATGACTCATCCTTTTCAACTTTGCCATGGCAGGTGGGTGGATTATGCTCGATGGCTCGGACTACAATAATGCTCGGGAGCAAAAGAGCGGCCGCAATTCCGTATTTCATTGTGAAATTTGGATTGGTTTTGGTCCATCATAAGGCCATTCATAAATTGGGTAAATTGGCACCAATTCAGTTCACCAAAAATTTGGTTCCCACTATGCTTAGGTCTTTTTGGATATTTATACACACATCGCAAAACTGTTCAAGCTGAGCTGACAGTTTGTATTTTATACTCTTTTTCCCCTTATATTCCAACTTTTTTTTCTTTAATTTCTTTAATTTTTCTCATTTCCTTCGCATACCATTGTAAGGATTCTAATTGAACCGTAAGTTCATGGAGAATTAAAATAAAGGTTTTTAATCAATATTCCAAAGAATGAAGTGGCTTTTGGAAGTAACGAGGGGTTAGTAATTTGCTCAAATGAAGTGGCTTTTGGAACTTAGGAGGAGACAGTCTAGTGATTTTGGCTGCATGGAGGGATTCCTATTAGTGACGTTGAAGGGGAAATATTTAATCTAATTCATTGACAATAAATTATTATTGCAATATCTAGAAGTGTAAAAGCTTCTATGCTTAAAATATGAGAGTGGAAGAAAACGATAAATTGTTTCTGTGTTTTACATTAAGTTTCTTCTAAATTCTCACTCCATTTTTTATAATATTTATTTTAATATTAATTATATTTTTTATTTAAAAATCATTTTTCTCGCTTTTTTGGGATGAAAATATATATATATATATCAAGATGCATATTTTCTAGTAGACAAATTTTATTAAAAATATTAACAAGTTAAACAAACACGATTTATTAAAAAAAAATATTATATTCTGACTAGAATAAAATACATTATATAAAAAAAAAAATCTAAAAACCTGCACAAAGAAAGGCAAATTAGTTATAACTTTGTTGTTCTTAATTGTAAAAATATTTTGAAAAATCAAATAAAAAGTAATATAATAATGAAAGTGATTGATTGAGTTTTTGATTACTAACCCTTTTTTTTTTTTTTGTTTATTGCTGATCAATTATGGAAGGATTTTAATAACTTTAAGACTAAGTTGCTGGCAAATAAGGAAATTATATATGGAGAAGGGAAGAATTCAAATCTGAACAAGGCTTGAATAGGAGGGATATAGAGAGAAAAATTGAAATTTATAAAGAGAAGAGTTTGTAATTGAATAAAATATCTTAGAAACTTTCATCTTTTAGCATTTATTTATTTATTTTTTCCATTTGATTTTAAACGTTGAACACAATCTTTGAAATTAACTAGATCCTCTTCAGTTAATTATATTAATTTGAGGGGTATGTTTGTTATTTTCAAAGCCAGAAAAATAATATTTACCCACGACCTTGAAGAATGGAACCTTTAAGATCGGATTTTATTTAAGAATATCTTTATTATTATTTGATTCCCTTATTTATTAATATCAATTTTTTAAGCCTTATTTATTTCAGAATGTTGGAGAATCAAATTATATTAATGCATTTTTGAAATTAATTAAGTAGGGGGCTTAATTTAAGAATATATATATTGACAGCAATTAGGTCTTTAAATTTTTTTATTTATTTTTTTATTTTTATGGAAATTATTTTATTAGAATTCATTAATTGAGGGCCTTATTAAATTACTTATTTACCATGATTAGGGGCCTTAATTAAGGAATATTGAGGGTAATAAGGACTTTAACTGTTGTTTATGGATATTTTTATCAATATTTATTAATTAGAGGCCGCCCGCCCCTAGGTTACTGCCTAATTTGCCTAGTGATTGAGGCAGCTCAAAATACCAACAAACATACTAAAGAGTTTTTGGCTAAAAAGAATTATAGAATAATTGAAGATTAATTGTAATGTATACAAGAAGCCATTTGACGTAACGTTAAGAGTTAGGCAATTACTTCATCCTTCATGCAACCCCTATATTTCACTTCCGTAATATTCCTTCTACCCATATTTACAATGTCACAGCAGTCTCTTCCTCCTGCCTGCACACACCAAAAAAATAAATGTCTGTAAAATGGTAGTCGTCTTAACATTTTTCCTAATAATAATGAAGAATTAATAGAAAAGAAATGAAAGTAGCTAGTGATCACCTCCATGCGTGTTGTTGCTGGTGAAAACACCTGAATTTTGGTGATGGGATTGGCAGAATGATTACCAGTGAAGGAACAAGGTGGAAGACCACGAGCTGATTTTCTGATATATGTGGTTACAATTTGGTCATCACTATGCCCAATAGAATCAAGGAAAAACACATGAGGAGCTTCACAGGGATTGTTGGAGAGTCTACGGGTGTTGAACATGTAGAGCGGTGACGTTACATTTCTCGTCCATTGCGTAAATGTCTCAAGGGATGTCCTTAAAATGCTCTGAGGGATTATGTTTTCGTAGATATAAGCAGAGTAGCCCCATGAGATAGAGAAAGACCAGTTGGTTAGCCTGTGGTAGCATATGGTTTGTTGAAGAAGACGGAATTGGTCCGCTTTCGCCGCCTTCATCAGGTGGTTTATGTCTTCCAAGCGGTTCATGGAGGGGAAGATTGGGTCAATGGCATCAATGTGGTGGAGGGAGAGGAAAGGAGTACTCCTTTGAGCTGATAGATAACCTGATAAGTCATTGCATAGATCAATCTGCATACAACATAGTAAAGCATGTCAACATACTAAAGCATACAAGAGAGAAGAGATCAAATTAAGGTGCCCACGTCCACACATTAAATTCTTTTCATAACTACATTAATTAGAGCAAATTAATTACCTGGTGAAACCCTTTCTCGAGTGTCAAAGGAACTCCAAAATCAGACAAACATAAGTGCAGTATATAATCACTGGCATACGAGATCGGATATCTCAAAATACAAGCGTCTAACTTGGCTGCCAATGCCTCCACCAAAAGCCATATCAAACGAGAAAAATGAGTTGGCCTTGACAAACTCAGAATTCAACCCAATATAGTAGTACTTTGAATGGTTGTATTTTGCAAGAACCCCAATTGAATTATCAACAAAAAATATTGTATCTTCATCTCCCATCACATATCACCTCACGTTTTTATCTCCCTCCCTAAACGCTTCAATTATTGTTCGCACAATTCGAGCCGGAATCGGCCTCACTGTTTTCGGGAATGTTGTGATCTTCTTGACATCCTCATTGACACGAAAAGGAGGAAGATTTGAAGGCCATGGTTGGAACTCCGGTGTCGGAGGTTCATCGAGGAAAAGATATCCCCGGGTTATGTTTGGTCGCCACCATGATTCAACGTATGGTTTTCTGGAGTTCCATGTATTCAAGGCACCGACAATTCCAAAAACAATGTGGCTGATGTTGGTCGGAGAAATAATATTGTCGGTAGTGGGAGAAATATTGGTCGGCCATTTTTGCTTTCTAGTTGATATGAGATCGGACAGCAGGTAATTATTGGGAGGGATGAACAAGGTGTAGAACAGAAACAAGACCAGGCCTAAAATGACTATAGACTTGTTCATAGTACTATATTGTGCTCCTTAACTTGATTGTATATAACACATAAATTTTTATTTATAATTGAATATAAATCCACCTATACAATTAAACCCTAAAGCTACTTATACAAGGAAACAGATAACTCGAATATAAATTGATCAATAATATAAATATTCAAGTTGACTTTTTGGAGATCGACGTAGGATGATTCTAGTTTAATCAAGTTTGCTATTGCATGTGTGATGGTTGCTGTTTTTTAATCCTTGACTAATCATTTTTCTGGACCAAGAGAGAAGACTGCTTACCCTTTGTAATATCAACTTTCCAATATTATCTAGTGTTGCCGTTAAGAGTTTTCCATAAAAAAAAATTGTACCTTTGTATTATAGTTCTCCTAATGTGTTTTTGAGAAGCTCTTTGTGTTTAATTCTAAACCAAATCTCTTATTTTATTTAAGTAGACGTTATAGATTAATCTTGAAAAGTTGCTTGTCAAGGAATTCGATCGCATTGAAACAAATAATCTGGAAGGCACGAATCAATTAAGTACAACGCTTTTGCGTGATTGATCTATATATATATAGCATTAATGTGAAATCTTTTCTTGCTTTAATTTTAATCTCTTATAATATATTTATTTTATTGTTGATTTTCATATTTAATCAAAGATTATATCCATTCTTAGATTACACCGTCTTATCAATCATCATAGTTTTGGAAAAACCACATGTAATTTTTGAAGTAAATTACTAATTAAACAAAAAAAAAAAAAAAACCATTTATGTTTCACTCGACAACCAAACAGTAGCCTTACGCCACTTATGTATATAAATTATTCATGCTAAGTATCCGTATGCGTACACCAGTAAAATAAACAAAAGTTTTTGGCTCAAAAAGAATTAAAGTATAATTTAAGCCATTAATTTGATGTTAATTAGAGTTAGGCAATTACTTCATCCTTCATGCAAGCCCTATATTTTACTTCCGTAATATTATTGCTTCTACCCATATTTACAATGTCACAGCAGTCTCTTCCTCCTGCCTGTACACACACACAAAAAAAACAATTATTAATAAATAAATAAAAAGTAATGTTAAATCCTTGAAGAATATTTAACAATCAAAAAAAAAAAAATTGTTCGTCAAAATTTAACCTATCTTTCTTCTACTCTAGTTCATGAACTTTTACTTAAAAGTGTGTAAATTAATAGAAGGTAAGAATTCCAAAAATTTTAGAATATTAATTAAAGAGTAATGTTATTTAATAAACTATTATATGACTCTTATACAACTGAGATGACGTAGCTGTGAAAATCAATCTTCAAATCAATAAGGCTTGTAAAAAATAAAATCAAAAGTACTATGTTCACTGTCATGTCATCCTCGTCGTATGACAATCACATATAGTAAAACGAGAGTGTTTCTAGCAATTTTCATTGATAATAATGAAGGGTACGTAGAAGTGAAAGAAATCACGTACCTCCATGCGTGTTGTTGCAGGTGAAAACACCTGAATTTTGGTGATTGGATCAGCAGAATGATTACCAGTGAAGGAACAGGGTGGAAGACCACGAGCTGATTTTCTAATATATGTGGTTACAATTTGGTCTCCTTCATCACTACGGCCTATAGAATCAAGGAAAAACACATGAGGAGCTTCGCAGCCATTGTTGGAGAGCCAACGGGTGTTGAACATGTAGAGGGGTGGCCTTGCATTTCTTGCCCATGGCCTAAATGTCTCGAGGGGTCTCCACAAAATGCTCCGAGGGATTATGTTTTCGTAGATATAAGTAGAGTAGCCCCATGAGATAGAGAAAGACCAGTTGGTTGGCCTGTGGTAGCATATGGTTTGTTGAAGAAGACGCGACTGGTCGGCTTTCGCCGCCTTCATGAGGTGGTTTATGGCTTCCGAGCGGTTCATGGAGGGGAAGATTGGGTCGACGGTGTCGATGTGGTGGAGGGAAAGGAAAGGAAATTGGGGGTGTGCTGATAGAAGACCTGATATGTCATTGACTAGATCAATCTGCAATATATATTCACAAAATAATTAGGGCTTAATATATGGTGCAATAGTACATAATATTGAAAGCATAGGGAGAAAAGAACTAATGCTACAAAGTACAAAAACTCTCATTTTATTCCTACCCCCTTATTCCCTGATGTAGCAAAAATTTACGTATACACCCCCTTTCCTGGTAGGTATCACTCTCAACCAACACACGAGGGTGATCGACACCACCTGATTTGGTAGCCACGACTACCTGATTGCACTTCGAGTGTGGCTGTCTCAAGGGCTCCAAAGATGAGGCAACCACTCTAAAGGTTTGGCTGAGGTGATTGTACATTTTTTTTTTTTTAATTAATGTAGCAGTGTCAAATCATTAACTTTTTTGGGGGTTGTGGCATGACAAAGAAATGACCTTGATTGTTAAATAACATGGCAACATCGCACTATTCATTTATTTTTAATTAAAAAATAATAATAATTAGTATAGAAAAGTGAAAAGTATAATTGAAAAGTAGAAAAATTTTATTTTGTAGTAATTTTTTTTTATTTGAATAGTAGTAAAAAGTAACTAATGTGAAATAAAAAGTGAGAATGTTTAGATATTGATTTTTTTGAAAAAATGAGATAAATAATACTGTTTAGTGGAATGGTGGTGTTTAACAAACACCACCAATATCACACTGCCACGTCAGAGAGTAAAGGGGATGGGAGAATCCCTAGCATTTTCATTTTCAAAATTTCTTGCTTTATTCAAAAGAAAAGAAAGTAGTGCTTAAATACTTCATAGAACAAACAGATAGAATCTGCAGAGAAACTGAATGCAATTACCTGGTGAAACCCTTTGTGGTGAGTTAAAGGAACTCCTAAATCAGCCAAACATGAGTGCAACATAAAATCACTGACGTACAAGTATGGATATCTCTCAATACAAGCGTCTAACTTAGCTGCCAATGCTTCCACCAGAGGATAACTCAGAGCATATCCAGCTCCGCCAAAAGCCATATCAAACGAGAAATCAAAGTTGGATTTAACACACTCAGAATTCGACCCAATATAGTAGTACTTTGAATGGTTGTATTTTGCCAAAACCCCAACTAAATTATCAACAAATAAGACAGTATCATCATCTGCCATTACATACCACCTCACGTTTTTATCTCCTTGCCTAAACAATTCCATTATAGTTCGCACAATCCGAACCTGCATTGGCCTCACCATTCTGGGAAATGCTCTCAGCTTACTGACATCCTCGTTGACACGAAAAGGAGGGAAATTTGAAGGCCATGGTTGGAACTCCGGCGTCGGAGCTCTGTCGAGGAAAAGATATCCCCGGGTTATGTTTGGCTGCCACCACGCTGCAGAGTATGAGTTTTTGTACTTCCATGTGTTCATGGAGCCGACAATTCCAAAAACAATGTGGTTGATGTTGGTAGTGGGAGGAATAATGTTGTTGGTAGTGGGAGGAATGTTGATTGGCCATTTTTGCTTTATAGTTGATAGGAGATCGGACGGCTGGTAATTATTTGGAGGGTTGAACAAGAAGGTGTAGAACAGAAACAAGACCAGGCCTGAAATAGCTAGAGACTTGCATAGGGTTCCTAGAGATAATAAAGGGCTGAGATTTTGTTGAATGGAAACTGTAGAAGACATGGTGAAGAGGGTGGGTGGGAAGATCGATGTTGAACCAACATATATGCATGGGGGGGTGATTAAAACGAAGAAAGGTTGCTGTATATTCAAGTTAACTTTTTTGAGACTAACGATGATTCTTGTTCAAGTTTCACAATGCATGTGATGGTGCCTGTTTTTTAATCCTTAATTAATCATTTTCTGGGTTGAAGTATTTGAACAGAGCTGATGCATTTCGTGAGAAGTGAGCTATCAAGTGCCTCAAGGCATGCATGAATGTTCAGCTTTTAATGCATGGAATTATGCAGTGCAGGCAGGATCTTAAGGAGAAGTCCTCTCATTTTTCATGCCTTATTTGTTAGGGCAGCGGTTACATTTTTCATGACACACTAAATATTAATGTTCTAGTGTATATATATATCTACATGAAAAAAAAAATTACTTGGTGTCTCTTCTATACTCTTGAACATGTTCATTTGACTTTCGTTCTTGAAAATGCTTCCTTAACGAAGAGTAAATGTTATAATCTAATTGTAGGAGGTTGCGCGTCAAGGGATCCGATCGCACTGAGTTAAGGCACAATCATTTTATTGTTAATTTTTGGATTGATATTTTTTTGTATCGACAAGAATTTTTGCACCATGAAAATAATATTCCAACAAGGCAACAAATATATCCAAAACACTGCTCGGAAAACTCTTATGCTCTATAAATCTCACAATCATACATCCATGTTTGTGCCCTAGCTAGCTAGCTAACTGCAGACGATAACCTTGTGGTATATATGCCCACTTGATCAGATCAACCAAATTTCATTTTTCAACAGATCAAATTGTAAATAACTCAGAGCATCCACATCCCACTTTTCCAAAGTAACTTTTTAGCTAATTTAACCAAAAAGCGCTCTTTACATTCGGCCCTCCAATTTTGAGAGGCTTTTTGCAAAATGCTTGTCGATCATCCTGTAGCGCTCTCTAATTTTTTTTTTTTACTATTCTAATCAAGTAGAGAAAGCTTTAGAGAATGAGATACAGTGCCGTATTTCGGAAAAGTTGCGTTAAATTAAAAAAATAGAAACTTTTTTAGCTAAATTTTGGAGAGTGGGATGTGAATTATGGTGTGAATGCAGGTTGTATAATTAATATTAGATAAAAACTTTAGACAATTTCAAAGAAACCCAAATGTCTTCACATGATTTAGGCTTTTTTTCTTCACACAAAACGCGCAAAAATGTATAGCCAATGGTGGTATAAAATAATTAAGCATGTTGTCATTTTGCGTTGCATGGTATAAAGGAATGCTCTGACCCGTGTGTTGCACGAGACCCCCTCTCTCTCTCTCAATATCAATGCTGACATTACAAATGAAGTTTGACTATATATATATAAAACTCTTCCTAGATTGCGCATCTGATTAAGGTGCTAATTTCTGATTTGAAAATACCCTCTAAACATCAAAATTGGTGCACATGATTATGAGCTAATTAAAGTTTGACTGCATGCAAGAGATGGGGAACTATGAGCAATTGAGCATGATCATTGCAATCTAGAGCATGGACTTTTCCCCTCTCTTTCCCTCAGTACTCCAACCCTCACAGAAAAGCACAGAAGATAGTTACTTTGACTTTCCAATTCTTACGGTTTAATGATCCTGCATTTCAGGATCCAGGACATGCAAGGATGCATAAAATAGGCACTGGTAGTACAGCTAGGTTAACTGGTGCAATGCACAAGAAGAAAAGTTGAATTATTATTATTATTATTTTGGGAATAATGTATTTTACTGTTCATCCATCACGGTCTTAAGAGCACGTGATTCTCTATTGTATTTTTAATAGGATTATCAGAGTATCTCACATCTATCTTCAACTAATTATTCTTTTTCTAAATTTCTTGATTGTGGACATATTTGATAGAGACGGGCGGAAGTAGAGAGATACATCGATAGCAACACACACATTGGCATTCCGGTAGGAAGCCCCATGTCGCCTGTCTTCATGAATATACATTTACACCAATTCGATCCTTCTTTAACAATGGAGGTTAACCTGGAGGTTCCTCACCTTGTGCTCTAAGAAAACCGTACAATTTGAAATGGGAGAGATAAGTAAGAGAGAAAGAGAATTTGTGAGACATTAGTAGCACATCTTTGAGAGCTGGTATAAGAAGTTTAATAATTTGATTTTCTTGTATTTATTCATAGTAAACAATTCTAGCTTTACAAATTTCTTTGACAATTGAAGAATTGATGTTATTACAAACATTTTCTACGGCCTATTTTTCATCATCAACAACATACATTCAGCAGCTCTAATTCCATAGTATACATCAAGTGCCCTATTCATATTGGGGAAAAAAACACAATAAGAACAGAGAAGAATAGTCAGTTTCTCCCACCTCCCTCCTATGATGACACTAAGCAGTGAGGGGTCTCTGAAAATAAGTAGATACCAACTATAATAGCTTTCTTTTATATATGTAACAACTAATGGGAAAAAGGAAGTTAGGAATCTCGAGGACCATCAAAAGACTGAGTCTTTCTTAGATTCCAGTGGAGGCCCTCATGGATGCTGCGTAAGAAGTCACTGGTGGAATCAACCTGACACGCTGTAGGCACCGGCCAAGGCGCCATGCTGCACACAAGAGCATCTCCTGCTGCTAACTGTTTCCTGTCCTTACCATCGAATGATGCCCATGCATGGCTTCTGCTATTGAAAGGTACTTGCACTCGCAATGTCACGTGCTCCGGTAATATCAGAGGCCGAAAGGACAAGGAATGCGGACATATTGGCGTAAACAGGATGCCGGGGACCTGCAGTTATAGAGATGAATCAAGAATAGGATACTGAAACTTAAATGTATGATATGTCATCGTATGACATTAACTGATTTTGTTTAGAATTGATTATGATAGCATTCACCATTTACCAGAAAATATATGTTTGGTTTTACTGCGGAAGATTTTAGACAGTCTAGCAATGAGGAATCATGTCTGCCATCTTTTATTTTGCACTTCTATGAGTAAAAGCACTCACTTCCAATTTCATATTTATTATCAGCTTTCTCAATTAGTTAAAAAGACAGTCCATAGTCACAAAAGGTGTACCATTTGCAAGATACAAACAAGGAATTTCAATTTAGCCTTCAACTTTGAGAAATTATGACTTCAATAGCTTTCAGGATAATCAGCTGACCGCTTACATGCATAGTCTGAATTCCTCCAATTAACAAATGAAATAACTTTCATGAAACATTATGTCCCAAAGTTTATATCTGGCAGTGTTGATATTTTATATTAAGCTACGGCTCCAAAACATACCTGTGGATGAACCATCGATCCTCCAGCTGCCAATGAATATGCAGTACTGCCAGATGTTGTTGATAAAATTAATCCATCCCCTTGCACACAAGTGACAAAGGAGTTGTCGCAATAGCATTCCAAATTTGTGAGGTATGACGATATCCCACGATCAATTGTAACCTCATTCAAAACAAGTATTGGTTCTTCAGTTTCATACTCATGTTTAGCTGCATCCCTAATAACATGGCACTGCAAACGGTGTCGTAACGTGATACTAATGGGACCCTTTAAAACTGAGTCAAGGCATTCTCTGTAATGTTCAGTGTCTGAAGAATATTAAGGATTAACCTTTGACTAATACCAGAAAGGTAACAGATATGGTGCGTGCGTGCGTGCGTGTGTGTGTGTGGGGGGGGGGGGGGGGGGGGGGGGGTTGGTATAATTTACAGGGGTGATGGGTCTCACCAAAATATCAAAAAATATATATCAAATTGTTTGAAGAAAAATAAAAACTTAAACAAGATGTAGGATACGGAAAGGGGTCATAAAGCCAAGAGACCCTAAAGAAAATGGGACAATAGGAGGAACTGGTCCTTTGAACATGGATGCCGCCTGAAATCAAGTAGATGGATACCTGTCTGTAAGGCTTGAAAGCAAGAGAGTCCAAAATAAATATCAAAGTGACCAGTATTAAATTCATTTGATGCAAAATTCCAAGGATTCTAAACTTCATTTCCAAGAATAAAACTCATTCTCAAACTGAATTAGACATAGATTTTAGCATCTTACCTTGAGAGATAAACACAGCCTCAATGCAATAATCATCATATTTAAAAATGCTTATTTCCAATGATAATAAAATCAGGGATAGAGAATTACCCAATTATAAACACACACAAGCAGAGAGACACAAAGAGACAGAGAATTACCCAATGCAACAGCGTTGGATTTTTTTTTTACAAGTAAAAACAGCGTTGGCAAAAATTCAAACTTAAAAGTTCATAGTTTATTACATATTCATGAAGTTCATTGTTGGTAATGTAAACATTTGTTTTTTGAAACTTAGTTGGTAGTGTAAATATTTGAGTGTAATGACTGCCAATTTCTACCTCACATCATAATGGAAGATTAATGCCACATCTTGTATATTATACTGCTCTCCTTTTACCTTGATCCTAAGAGGAACATATTATTGACTATTTCTAGCCCAAACAACTTTCACTAACAAGCAAGTATCACACTGAAGGGTATAGCTAAAACAGACTTGATTAGTAGCTTCTTCTAATGCTGATGAAGATAATGTCGACTTCAAGATAATTGCCAAATCCATAGGTTAATGCTATGACACAGTCCGATTCATCTAACAAAGTTAAAAAGAAAGTAAATGCACATACCCAAAGGACCGTTCCATCCCCACCAAGAGTTGCTACAAGGTCAACTTTTGTATGCAATAGCAAAATTTCCTTGTCTGCAAAAATAAGAAAGCCATAAAAAGTAAGATAGTGGCCATACATCAAACATAAGTAACACTGGAAAGAATGATCATCATACATGCAATTTTATTCTTTAATATACAAGTAACACTTAATATTCAAGCGTCGCATGATTGTGAAAAGGAGATTTCCTTGAATCCATGCAAAATGTTTACACTTAACCATTGCAGGAGTATAAGGCACAAAACATATAATAATTCAGCCATTTAATTTGGCGACTAAACCTAGTATCAGGTCAACCCCCTTTATGACATAACTGCTGTTGCAAACATGTAAATGTAATATATATTTAGCCCTCTATTAGTTATGATGGGAATAGGCAATTGTAAGAGAAATGGGGGTAAATTACATTCTGCTGCATTCATTTCACATATATTGGAGCTTTGTACAATGTTCTAGATAATAGACAACTCACACACAGCTCATACTAGGATAGCTCACTAGGGACACCTCACCATGTTTCCAGAACAGGGACAGCATATTATACTCTAACACTGCCCCTCAAGCTGAAGCCTTTATAATATATGCTCAGCTTGAAAAGAACAAAACAAACAAATGAAGAACACAAACTCACTCTAATACCCTCAAAGTTGGAATACAATATCAACTAATGTGAACACCCATGGCAATAATAAGAATAACATTGTGAGAAGCATTTAAGTCTCATGTGCAAGATAGGATGAAGGAAGAAACCAAAATTCCGGAGTTTATAACATCTAGTCCAAACAGAAGTCTGAGCAACACATGAAAGAGCAAATGAAGAAGCAATATTAGGAGTATATCGAGTCAATGTACAAAAACTTCAATGCTCACCATCTTTCCAAGTTTGTACAAAATTGAAGTAAGATGATTCTGTTAATAGTTCAGCTCGCACACGTGACTCAACATATATGTCTAATTTTTTCTGCTCTCTCAACCACCTGGCAAACAAAAAAAAGAAATGAAAAGAAAAGCAAATAATATTATTTGACCCAATATTTTGCTTGAAAGGGCAAATGTAAAATTAGAAACCAGCATCACACTACAAGGTCAACCAATTTCAGCAAATCTGAGAGAGAGAGAGAGACTAGAATGATATGAATAGCAATAGAAAGACAAATAACATAAACCAAAACCCAGCATGTAAATAACTTGTCCAAGTATTGTTAGTATGTGCTCGATGTACATTGTCAGTCCACTTCCTAGCAGCTACAATTTTTCTGATTTATGATTTCTAACACGGCATAAAAGCTGGTTTGACTAAGCGGTTTTCAGTTCAAATCTTGAAAGCCTCTATTTCATGATTTCTTCTGTTCTTAATGTCCAAGGACCGGTCCAAAAATGTTGGGCAGGCTTGCACATGAGGGGAAGTATTAGTGTGCGCTTGATATACGTTGTTGGCCCAGTTCCTGATAGCTTAAGCTTTTGGGAATTGTGGTTTCTAACAAAAATATATGCTTGTATATGCATCCATATGGTCAACAAAGTTAAATTTAACTGCATATATCCTCCATACTTGCATGAATAAAGAATTGATAGCCTAAAATTAGAATATAACATAAGTCAGACGCAAAACTAAAACATAAAAACGAATATAAGAACCAAAAGAAACCATCATACAAACATCTTCATTATTTCCCAATCAGTACCGAACTTTATGACAAATGAGGATACAGGTAATCTGGCATTTCTAATAACTAACTTTATGGTGATCGCTGGAGAGAGAGAGAGAGAGGACGACATTCTCATTATTACACCCACTGGCCAGTAATGTGTACCTTTGCATTTGTAATTTAACGTTAAAGAGCAAAAGGCATATAAAAGCAGTTACAAAAGAGATCTTGTAGCAATTGTGGGATAATGGTATCTGCTTTAATTAAAAGTCAATCCCTGAAGTATAATATCTTAAGGAATTTCACAGAGCTCAACTCTGACACAGTATTGAAAGAACTAGCAGGAAAGAAGATCTTAGAACAGCAGAATGTGAGAATGTAGTTTTGTATTCACACCTGACCATTTCTGCACATAGAATTCGAACAGAGATTGAGTTTGGTTTGGTCAAAATAAGCACAGTCCGTGGTTGTGATTCCCACCTCAAAGAGATCTGAAAGGAAAATGAGTTTTCAATTAGACAATAGATAAGAGACTAGGGATGGCAACTTACGCCAATTAAGCTGGAATCTACCCCGCCCCGCCTTGCATCAGGTGGGGATTCCTCCAAGTAAAGTAGGGGCAGGAATAGATTTTCATTCCCATAGCAGGGACAGTAAGCATTCACCCTGCCTTGCCCCACCCCCAGATCTCATATTTTCATTTCTAAATACCCTTGCATTTTTATTTATTTTTTTGATAAGTACCCTTGCATATTTTTAAGATATAGAAAAACAATCATATAACTTTGTACATTCCTCTAATGTTACTTTGAGCGTACATTTTTTACAACATTTACATATGTACTTGTTCATTACAAAGTAAATTTACAAAGAAATTCAAAAACTATAATATGAAGGGGCGGGATGGGGATGTACTTTTCCCCAAATGGCAAGGACAGAAACCCCCACTCATTCACACATGGCCCTCCCCACCAATCCCCACTGTGAACTGATTTTAACAGTTAGTCAAAGAGAGCTCTGCAAAGTTGTCATGGTATCGGGAAAGAATATAAAATTGAGGAAGCAGGTATGGTAGCAAAAATTGCTGATTTGACACACATTAAATTATTGGAAAAATAACAGCCTCTTGCAGGATAGAAGCATACCTGCCTACTGCTGCGTCCTGCAGTAGTTATATTCCCTCTTTCAAAAGAGACAATGTCATGTTTGTGCTGATCACTTTGCTCGCCTTTGCAGCACCATGAAAGCCTAAATGAAGCCTGTTGCAGGAACATATTTCTATTATAGTTTGACCCGAAACTTTTGTGGCACTAGTTATGTTGCAATTGTCTGATCACTATTAAGTGATTTTTGCATGTATACGGTCATGGAATGGGAAAAAACTGAAGAAGTAAAAATTAATATTAGAAAATAAGAATACCACCACCAACAAAAATCAAAATAATCATAACCAAGAACAAATCCCTTTAAGTGCATATTAGATGAAGTTAAACACCTTCTATGAGCCTGTACAGCTTAAGGAACAATAAGAAATGGAATAAATATTACCTGGACTAACAAGGTTACAGTAGAAATTTTCTGATGCATTGCACAGAGAACAGAATAAATTCATGCAATTAAAATCATACTGTTCCTTATAAAAAGCCAGAACTTGTCAGATGGGGCAATACAAAAAGAACTACCTTTCTGACCATCTTGGAACCAGAATCAGATTCCCCATCCCGAAGAACCTCATGGGAGCAAATTCCGTTCTCCCCACAACACTTCTCGAATTGCTTATTAGCTTCATTACTCGAAACTGGTTGGTTGAAAAAGTTACCGACTGCCTCACAATAATCACCATCGTGCTCTCCAGGTGACTGCTCTGTAATACAAACCAGAAAATCCTTGAATAAAGAGAGAAGTTATCAAACTACCAGAAAATATGATAGTAAAGTCAGTGCATAAAAAAGCATTGAGGTAGAAGAGATCCTAGACACACAAGAGAGATTTTTTTGGGCCACCAGAGTGGGAGAAGAGAGAGAGAGAGAGAGAAAACGTTTGCTGTCACACGATACATGGTAACCAAAATGTGCAGGAATTACCAACATATCAGTCTGGGTTTCCATGAGCATTTCTATGACACTCTTTCCTGAGGCAACCACCATTCCTATCTTTGACCCACTCATAAATATTGGAATTGAGGAGTAAATTTTGGCAGGTCAAGAGAAGCCAAGATCGATGAATCTCTCCTTGACTGCAGACACCAAGAGCTTGAATCCTCCTCCCCCTAATAGATGGATCATGACTGCACTATCCCATCTCAAGTGCAGCAATCTAACTAGTCTCCATTTAAAACCAAATATAACTTCTCAGTAACCTCACTGCTGACAGAATTCTCATACGCCCCTCACAGTGCTCATCACTCGTTGTTCAAACTAACCAAGAGAGTAGTCTAAATATCTCCAAATCAGAAAAGAAGAAATAATTTCTTCCCCCTCAGATGGCATTGACAGTATTGATTGTCCAAAAGAAAAAATGTTAAATAAATAAATTCACAGTTTCCCAATGGCTTCATCTTTTAGTATTGATGATTTCAAACAAGACACCAAAGCAGGAGAGCCTATGTTCAAATTCTAAGATCTCCAGCCTGGTTAAAAAAGCATTCCATGTGCCGACAAATTGATGAAGTGTTGAAACATACTCGTAGGGGAGAGTATTCAAATAAATAACTTCGTCATTTAGTAACAACTTAAGTTTTTGTATTGATGATTTCCAACAGAAGCAAGATGGAGATTTTCAATCCATCCAATAAGGTATTTAGGCTACTGACGCCATAGAGACTTATGTGGAATCGTCTTCCTCGATAACCTGTGCAGATTTCTTAAATGGAAGCATGACTAGTAATTTTGATAAGTAATAACCAGTCTTATTGAAATTGGAAGGCTAGTAATATTGTACAATTCTATCCCACTCCTCCTAAATTTCCCAGCAGACTAAACATGGAAGTGCTAATCTCCTCTTTCCCTTGCATTAACTAGGTAGGTTCAAGTCCACCAACTAGGGAGCTTTTCAAAAAATTTGTCGCTTGGCCTTCGCCTATTTGGTCTTAGAAGACATCAAGAACTAACTGATATTCCACTCTTATTCATTCTGCAAGTCACTACAATGGTTGATGATTGTTCTAAGCTGCATAGTTCAACCTCTCAACAACACTAGGATTGTTCCTTCTGCATCAATCACCCATTCCTAGATAGATAATGGTAATTCCGATGCGTCGAATTCCCTCCCTATTTATTTGGAATCTTATGTGCCCCATAAATTATGGTTTTGGATTGCTAAGCGGCCCATAAGAGCTCTAAAGGAGACACCATGAAGTGCATAACCTTGAAAGGAACAGTTTCTTCTAGCAAAATCTATACTTTCGTCATCTATTAGTCCACTTCCAGGTTTCATTTTATCATAGGCACTTGCTTCCCTAATGGCAATGTATGGCTTTCTCAATAGTGAGAATTGTCAACATGGTTGGCATGAGCTATGTTACATCCTCTTAAGTTACTTTTCTTGCAGAAATTTTCTTCTATGCCATTGAGAGGAGGCGACTGTAAAGACTTCTTTATCTTAAGAGTTTTCAGCACCTATATGTGTTATTCAGTCTAAAAGGAACACCTGGACTAATGAGGATATATTTCTAACGAAGAGATTAGGTTGCCTCTCAAGGTTTTGTCACCAAGGATATCTAAAGGTGTTTGAATGTTTCTTATATCTAGAGTTTGTTTGGTGAATAGTTCATTGAACATTTTTCCATTGAGTTATTGTTTGTATTTCGTATTGTAAACAGTTTGCATCACACAAACTTGGTGTTAACATGGCCCACATGACCGAAATGGAGCTTATGTAGAGGCCCTGAGAGATTACATGGTGGATTATAATACAAAGGAGTAAGAAGATAGATTCTGGATGTTTACTAGGTACCATAATATGAAGCAGTAAATAACATGATAAAAAATAAGAACCTTTGTGCTCTAACTGCAGATTCCGAGCTTTCTCCAGATCATATCTACGCTTCCATTCAGCTGCCTCAGCTTGAGCAGAAGCCTTTCCTTCAGCAGCACGTCTTAAGGTCTTTGCAACAGCTGGAGATGATATGGAAAAATATAAGCATTATGTGCATAGAATATAGTTCTACTGAAGTCTGAAGATGTAGGTAACTTAGAACTAAACGTGAACATACTTCTCATAGCTTCTGAGAACTCTATAAGGTGGTCATCAGTTCCCTGAACTGGAGGTTGAAGAATTTCATCAACTGCCTTCTCCGAGAAGAGAGAAAATGAATTGATAATACCATTCTCTGGCTGTGAAGTTTCCTCTCCCTGCCAACAGCAAGCGCATCAGATAATAAGAAAGAAAAATGTGTGTCAAATGAGACAAGGTATCTCAGCAATGCGACATAAGACACTGTTCCCAATCAAAATCGAGGATGTACCATACTAAGATATGCATTGTACTTTGCCAAGGGTAGTTAGAGGCTTAAAAAGATAATTAAAAGAGCATCTGAAAAAGACCGAAAGTATTTCATATGATAACAAAAGCTTCTCATTTGATTTCTTCCAAGCTTAAGGGGGATTAGCTAAGTGGTGAGGAAACAGTTTCCAATTTAGCAAGAAAGGACAACAATTTGCCCAAGATGAGGTCTGTGAATAAATGGGTGTCCTATAAGAGCTATGAGCATCCATCTTCCACTAAACAGGATGCATACTTCTGATGAATGTCAACCCACCTTTTGTTTTTGTTCTTTTTCTAAATCCTCATCACAAAAATGATATCAAGCCTCAAATTAACCGTTTTCTAAATATAGTGATGTGTTCCTCTAAATTGTCTATCCTAAAGTAGAATTTCACCCTCAACTAATATTAATTAATTACTTCCTAAAATTTGCAAGCAATGAGGTCTGCATTCCCAGAAACTCAAATCAATCTCAAATTCAAAGACTGGGTAACCCAATCTCAAAAATCACTGTTTTCCACAAACTCTGCTCACCCACTACTTTTCTTATCACAAAGAGGCTAGGAGAACACTACCAACCCAACAATCAACATAATAGAATGAAAAAAAGAGAAGCACCCAAAACTAAATCCTGAGCTAACAGCTCAACAAGCACTTCAAAACCCTAATTTGCAAAGAAATAACAAATCCAACAAAGACTAAACACCATCGAAATAAACACACAAACAATATGAGAGAAAGAGAGGTTGATTACAGTGGAGGTGAACTTGCTGGGAGACATGGCTGGGTTGTTTGACAGAGGGAGAGAGAGAGAGAGAGAGCAACTGGATATTGTTGGATTGCTTCCCTTCTTAAGCCCTCACAACAACTCTGTGATCCTGATCAAATTGGCCCTTTTAACGGGAAAATTAGTTAGAAAGAGAGGATTTTGGAGGTGGGTGTCGACAGACAACGCGTGGCAAAGTCAAGGGTCAAAGTGTGCGGGTGTGGAGTTAATCAGTAAACTCTCCCGGCGCGCATTGCATGTCACATGGTTGCGCAAGTCAACCAACCAACCCAAACCATACCTGAGTAATCATGTCTGGAGTGGTGCACTTCGGCCCTTCTGGGTCGGTCTTCAACTCACCGGCCACCTGCGCTAGCCCCAGTTGCCGCTTTAGACGAACCACAAACACGTTTCATTCCACTTAACCCAAAATTACTCCTTTCCTTTTGGGTACGAATCTACTCACATTTTTAGTGTTTTTTATTATTATTATTATTTTTATACAAAAGTAATCATTGTACTATTATGGAAGGCTCTAAATTTCACGTCTTTTTTTTTTTTTTTATAACTAAAAATATTACTTTTTTTTTAAAAAAAAAAAAAAATTAACTGTCCACTTTCTTGAAAATAATTACATTACATTATTTCTTTTTTTAGCTATCTATTCTTTTTTTTAAAAAAATATTATTTTTCAAGTATTTCTTTATGTTTTCTTTGTTTTTTATTGAGACTTAATACCTTCTTTTTTTTTCAATCAACAGTCCTCATCAATTTTTCTTAGCAATTTTACCAAATTTTTCTTTAAATTGTTGAGTCACTATTTACATCGTACGACTTGAAAAATCTTATCTGTTAAAAATGTTGCATGTTACTGAGGCAACAAAAAAAAATAATTCTTTTCAAAAGACTTATTTTTTATTTTTAAAGAGATATACTTCTTAAAAAACCAAAATACGCGTTTTGGCTCAAAGTTTTTTTTATAACATAAAGCGCAAAAACCATATGAAAATATACTTAATTCTCATTATTAACACGCTTTATTTTATTTTATGTTTTAATATGTTCAATTTTCCAAGTTATTTAATGTAAGAAACAGCTTAAATTCTCATAATTTTAAAATATACAACTTTTTTAAAATTGTAAAACAATCCTTTCATTGTCTCTCTCTCTCTCTCTCAATCCCATTCATGGCATTTACAAATAAATAAAGTCCCATTCATGGCAACTCAGCTTATTCTAGAAAGCCCAAACAAGAACAAGGTAAAGGGAGATGGGAAAAAGACAACCACTTTAATTAAAGGAACAGGTACAAACAATGACAGCACTTTATATATTCTTCATCAAAAGAGACGTACGGGAGAATGCCAAGGAAGTTTCAAAAAAGTCTACTATACTCACTTACCCACCCAGAAGAAAAAAGATCCATGTAATCTTAGTAAATTCATTTGTAGGTTTTATATATTTGATACTTTGGAATTAATCTCATCTTTGAACAAACTGTTTGATACAACCACTTTCGTTATGTTTATTGTTTTTATTCATTATCGTTATAATATTTATCAAATAAATTCATTATTTTATATCAACTTAAGTTGTTGAGATAGATTGCAATGACTTTTGTTACGTTTATTGTTTTTATTCGTTATCGTTAGAATATTATTAAATCGGTTACATTAGAATTAGTGACTTCCGCTTATTGAGGCGCAGCCGATTAAACTATCTTTTAAGGACAGGCTTATACTGATATTAAATGACCGTCTTCGTACCCATTTTATTAACTTCTAAACGGTGATTAATGACACGTGTAGAAACGGTCTTAATGGTTTAGAGTAGACAGACCATGTGATCCAGTCATCTAGGATTCTAGATTGAGTAGTGATTTTTGGCACACCGACGTGCTTGAACAGTAAGCACGCCGGTGTTAAAATATTATTTTATTTTAATTTTTTTACTATTTAAATATTATTTTAATAATATTTTATAATATTTTAATACCGACTTATTTACTATTAAGCATCCTGCCAAAAATCACTACTCTTCTAGATTATATATATAAACAGTAGGTGGGGGGAGGTTTGAAGCATTCATTGAATCATTAGTCAACCTTTACTCACAGAATGCCACGAGTAATACACAAACTTAATTAATTGATATAATAAACTAATTCAGGATGGTTCATCTACTCGGCCTATTTTTTTATTATTATTAATTTGTTTTTTGTTTTTTGTTTTTTTGCTAATTTACTCGGCTTATTTGAATATATTTACTTTCGATGACCATGACGCATAACAGAGAAAAATTGCCTCAATCCCAACACATGCTGTGATCGTGAGACTGTAATTTGAATAATCTTTTGCTTTTACAAATTTTTTTTTCCCTAACTAAGACTTTGAATGCTCTAAAAGAAAAAAAATAGAAGAAAAATCACCTAAATGGAAAACAATTATAACGGGTCTTTCTCATTCTTAATCCAAACGAGTCCTATCATTGTTATTTGCCTTATTGAGTCATTTACTTCTATTACTTGACACTTGCATTGAGATTTAGTTGGGGTAGTTTTGTGGAAAATGTTGAGAATGCCACTTGAGTTGTACATAACATTAATGCTAGAGCCCTACTGCCAAAGGGCAACTTTCTTACTTTAGGGTGGGCAAAAAAGATGGGCAATAAATGAATGATTGTTTTAATTGTGCATATTGAGAACAATATATTCAACACAATAAGCAATGGAAAAATTTTGTGGGGATTTTAATGTTAGGCGTTAAAAAATAAAGAGTCCTTACTAGCAGGTCCATCCTGATAATATCTCTTTTGTAGCCTCTAATTACTATGTGACACATCATCAATTTAAGAAAAATGCAAAAAATAAAAGTGAGAACAATCACACTAAATCAGAGAAAAAAAAAACATAGCCGACAAGATCCAGGCCAGACCGACGGCATGTGTCTCGCTGAAACCACGGGTCTGGCTGGCGGTGAACGCCTCAAACCCTGCCAGCCGTAACCCACCTCAAAACTCGTTTCTAATGCCTCAAAACCCGTTTCTAATGTCCCAAAACCCATTTCTCATGCCCAAAAACCCATTTCTAATGCTCAAAAACCAATTTCTAATACCTCAAAACTCGTTTTTGAATTCAAAACTCAAATCTAGTAGTGAGAGGTTAGCCCTTTAGGGATTTTATTATCCTAAAATCTAAAGTATTTTGGTCAAACTTACTTTTGTGCACTTTTTTATGTTTTTGCTTATGTGTCGGTTATTGATTGGAGACGTAAAAAATGTGTTATCAGGATGGTCCTGATAAAATATTTTCTTTAAAAAATAAATTACAAATTATATTTATATGATTTAAACTATATTTAAATTTTGTTGAATTATTTATTTATTTTTTAGTTTTATATATATATTGCAATTTGGATAGGAGATTTTGAAGGACTTGAATTCCTTGTTCAAATTCAACGTATTCTTCATGGAATTTGTCAAGCTTCGCTTTTTGACAAGCAATGATGTTATCTCTCGAAAAGACCTTCAAAATCTCCCACTTCTTTGTCATCTTTGTTTGACCACAAAGAAAGGTACACAGAATGGTTTGGTGGGTGCCGCGGGTGGTTGACGAAATTCCTAATTGCTTTGAGGGTAAATAATAATAATAATAATAATATTATTATTATTATTATTATTATTTAATAAGACCTAAGTTTTGGTTTGCTTCTCCTTTATACCCATTACCCATTACATAATGTAAATTATAAAAGAGCTTACGAATGTTAAGTCTTATATTAATTTATTATTATGTGAGATTAGGTTTTAAAATCGATTATAGAGATTTTCAATTACAACTTAACTAGTTTTTTTTATAATAATAGATTTATTCTCCCTTTTATCGACCAAATAATTTTTAAAACTATCATTAGATTTTTTTATGAATCATTAGTGAATTTTAATTCAATTGTAATTTTAAAAATAGATACCTTTAAAAGATAAAAAAAATAAATAAAAGTCATACGTATAATATTACTCAACAACGCTATCCTTTTATATTTATCAATAACTATCACTTTGATACATTTAATTCTAAAGTCTCTCTCCTTTTCTAGTGTCTTAGTTTTGCACTCTCTATCTTTTTCTCTCCCTTCTTAATTTCAATACAAACATATTATCACTATTTCTCATCCTTTTCCCACAAATTTATCCCTCAATCTCCTAATTTATCCCTCAATCGTGTTAGCACTCTCACCATGAGTCACATCTTCTAACCATTGAAAAATAAATAAAAACAATATTCAAGTTAATAAATTGCGACAAAGCTTTCTTTCAAATTAAGTTAGAGAAAATTATGTTACTCTTTCTATTAAACTGGTATTTGTCCTTAGAGTATGTGATTTTTACATACATTTTTAATAGAATATAGTGTACCACCCAATTAAGCCTCTTAGAGGTGACCTTCTCCCAACTATTAAACCTATCTCCGACACAATCTCAAGCTTGCCCATTAACAATGAAACTTATAAGTCGTCCAAATCTTATCCATTCCAGATAAGCTTGACCCAATTTGATATAGGTCGCCTAGATTGATCTTAGGTCGGTCGGACCCAATTTGATTTAGAGAAATGAGTGCACACAACATAAAGAGAATTTGCACCTATTATACCTAGACCTTTGACATTTCGTTTTTATCGAGAAATGATGAAAGTGTAAAGTGTGTTAAAAGAAGTGGGAGCCATATAATCAAATTTTGTTACCTTCTGAGCCTCTCTCTCTCAACCAACAACATGCAAGAAGTCATTCATTAAAAGAGAAGGAAGTTGGGTCATTTGAAAGTATGTCTAATTTAGCAGAACACTTACTATTCAATCTACTTTCCTTCTCCAGTATAAATACTGACTTAAGCATCAAAGTGACCCTCACTAGACCCCCAATAGGACACTTTGAGCTTCCTTCCCTTTTGTTTTGGAGGTGCTCTTGGTTAAAGGGTTTGGCGTATGATCAACTAATTGTTCAAAACATAATTGTATCTAAGAATCACCTATACGAAGTTAAAACAATTGTTTATAATTCAATTTAAAAGAAAACTTTGTCCAATAATATGAGAACATACCAACAATCTTGGAAACGGATCCTCAGAGCCAATCTCTTATTTTAAGAGGGGTAATATTGGTATTTCACTTTTTTTTTTTTTTTGACAATATTATCTCTCTAGAATAAGATACGGGTTCCTCTCAATTTCATCATTTCTCCAACAATCTCACATAAACAAAAGGGATTTAGTGCAATCTAGTTGAGCCCAATCCTAGTCCAATAAAACCAAGGCCTCCCAAAGGCCCATCACTATAGAAACCCAAAGCCCCCCAACAAACACAAAGTAAACCAAGCACTCCACTCACTCGCACGCTCTTCCTCCTGGCCTCCTCCATTGTCCCTTCCTCTCTATCTCTGTCTCTCTTCTCTTAAACCCCGACATCACACGCACTCACGGAGTCCTAAAGAATCTCCCAACAAAAAACCTCTGCTTCCAAAGCTTAAACCCCACCGCCATGGACTCCCTCCAAGCCACCTACAGAGACGACGACGAAGATGAAGACGAATCCGGCCATCGCACCACCACCAAACCACCACCGGCCACCTCCACCGGGTCGCCCTCCACCACTGCCAGCGAACCCCAAAACGGCTCGAAACCGGACCCCGTGACCTCCGACTCAGACGACCCCAATAAGTCCCCCAGATCCGCCCACAACGACAACGACAACAACGCCACCGAAAACGACAACGACACTACAACCACCAACACCACCACCAACAACAACGACGACGAAGACGAGGACGAAGAGGAGGAGGACGACGACGACCCTCCACCCAAGAAGCAGAAACCCCTCTCCTCCCTCACCACAACCCAGCCTCCAAACCCCGATCAGCCACCACAACAACAACCCAATGCCGCCGTTATAGCCACCACGCCCGCCCCTCCGACCACAACGACGGCAAAGAAATCGAAGAAGAAGAACAATAACGTGTGGGTCACCAAGTCGACCCGCAAGGGCAAGAAGAAGAACAAGTCCAACAACCATCACAACGCGCCTGCCGAGGACACCGTCCTCATCACCCCGGTCCAGAAGTTCCCGGACAAGTCCGACGACACGCTGGACATGAGAATCTGCCTCTCCAAGATATACAAGGCCGAGAAGGTCGAGCTCAGCGACGACCGCTTGAGCGCCGGGAGCACCAAAGGGTACAGAATGGTGAGAGCCACCAGAGGGGTCGTGGAGGGCGCGTGGTACTTCGAGATAAAGGTTGTGAGGTTGGGTGAGTCCGGGCACACCCGCCTCGGCTGGTCGACGGAGAAGGGGGACCTCCAGGCGCCGGTTGGGTATGACGGGAACAGCTTTGGGTACAGGGACATTGATGGGAGCAAAGTGCACAAGGCATTGAGGGAAAAGTATGGTGAGGAGGGGTACAAAGAAGGTGATGTTATTGGGTTCTACATTAACTTGCCGGAGGGCGGGTCATACGCGCCTAAGCCGCCCCATTTGGTTCTGTATAAGGGGCAGAGGTATGCTTGCGCACCGGAGGCCAAGGAGGAAGCCCCCAAAGTGGTGCCCGGTGAGTGGTTCTTTGCCCACCATGTAAATTTGTGTTTTTTGGCTATCGTTAGTGACAATGTGTGTCATTTCTATTGCAATGTGAATTATGTGATGATATGTGTGTTGGCCGATTCTTGGTTATAACTGTTGTTAAGTACTTAAGTAGTGTTGATGGGTTGTGTCTAGGAGATTTAGGTGATGGTTTCTTTCTTATTAACCGTTGGGTCGAGTAAATAGCTAGGTGTTAAATAGAACTTGGCATGATTATGATCCTGTTAAAGTTGGGGGAGAGCCTGCTCATGTGTTTTTGGAGCTCGACTGTCAAGGTTCACATTTGTTGACAGTTGGTAGCTACTAGGAACAAGATTCTTTGTTGTTGGAATCTCATTGAGTAGCTCAGGCCAATTGAGCCTAGTAATCATCTCAAACATGTTTGGGGTCTTCTACTTTGTTTAGTCTATATGCTTCTATTGGTTTCAAGATTCTGATTTAGAATTTAGGTAAATAGTGCTTGTAGTGGAAAAAGAGGGTGATTGGGAATGACCTCATTGATCGATTAATTAGTTAGAAGGTTTTTAAATTTATTACTAAAATATAACACCATATGCGAGTGTACTCCACTAAATGAAGCCTTGTATTCCAATCACTTGGAGTTGCCTACATCAATACATATCTACAGTTAGCCAATCAGTTTTTTCTAGGCATATGGACTCTGGATTATTGGCCATTGTATACTTTCTTACCCACTAGACTCATGTTACTTTTCATCTTCCTCTTGTCCTTGTGGCCTCTAATTTTGAATTAAGAAAGCATCATTAGTTTTGCATTTATAGTTTTTTTTTCTTCTTTGAAATGCATACTTATGTATTCTAGTTTGACCCCACTTTGGCCACAGGACAAATAGTTGGCCTTGACCATACTTTTATTCCTTTTAATTCTCCAATGTTAGCTCAAATTAGATTGACATGGTGTGCAGGTTTGATGAGGGTCCAATTAGATAGCAGCTGCATAAATTTCAAGCACAATATTTGAGATAATTTTATCGTGTTTGTAGTAAGACTCATTAGAGAACAAAATTGTATTCTGAGTAAGTGAATTGACTTCCTCTAAAGCAACCTGCACTAATATTGAGACGGTGTACATAAGTACTGAACTAAGAGGAAAAGAGAGGATGTTAGAGTTGCGACTGTTTTGGTCCTTGGCATTTTTGAAACTGAACCAATCGTCAGTTTTAAAGAACCTAATTCAGAACCAAACTGACTTTTTATCAGATAAACTCAACCAACCTAAATCAAATTCGGTTGGTTTAGGTTTTGGGTTATGGCCAATGAAATTATAGATTTTGATTTTGGTCTACTGATTTTTTATCTTTCTAACCAACTAAATGAGGTGCACTCTGGAACAAAAATCTGTTCAATTATTAAATATTTACAGTGATTAGATAAATTATCACTAATAAAAACGCAAAAAATGTTGAGGGGTACATGAAGTATATTTTATAAGGTTACAGGTTTCGAGATTGAGTGAAAAATTAGAAGAAACTGAACCAAACTAAAATGAAGTGGTTGAGTTGGTTTGGTTCTTTGGTTAACATAGTTGCAAGTATTTCTGCAATGACTTTGAAATTGAAAACGCATTGAAGATGGGATGTATGCTTTGTGTGACAGGAGATTGGATCTAGCCATAAGAAGAATGCTTGGCTGATAAATAAAGTGACAACAAAAGTAAAAATTATTTCTATTATAGTGGAGAACGTTGATGCACCTTCTCTATTGTTCTCCACCATGTCTGTATAGCCGTCTGCACACACACGCACACACACACACACATATAGAGAGAGAGAGAGAGAGAGTTTGACCTAATGAAGAATTTCTGGAGGGAAATGTACAATGGCTCAATTGATTACAATATATGGTTGCATGATTAACTTTAAAGAAGAAAGAAGTAACTCAGCTTGATTCTTAGATAGTTTGCACTTATTATATGGAACATATTTTTGATAAGTGATTATATGGAACATATTCTTACTGCTCATGGTGGAAACATGGAAAAGATCAGTTCTTGATTCGGAATGGTTGCTTTTGTGTATTGACTGCTTGTTGTGATAAGCATATCCAGTTGGGGATTAGTAGGAAATGAATAATCGACATGTTGACTGCTCCTAGATTGTCTAGATGGTTTGCAATTCTTATTTTGCTGGACTGAACCTTCTGAGTTGTCCCTAGATCCTTCTCATAATCCACATGTTTTGTTTTAACTCCTGGATTTATTATCCGTTATTTTTTCCTTGCAAAATTGTTCATAAGGTTGGCATTAAGAATCAGTAGAGAAAGGATTGCATGAGAAAATAAATTATGGTTTTCAACATGACCCTACCCCTTGGTGGACAGGAACAAGAGAGTCCGGTATGAGAGAAGATTTTGAACTGCAGGAGTCCAAGCATGCTTTGACTTTTAAAAACTTATATTTAATTCCTTTCTGTTTTGAGTGTTTGAAATACGTGGCGTGTAACTTTCAACAGAAGAGGAAACTAGAGCTTTGCTTTACTGCTGGCACAGTCTGATGGCAATGATGCTTGAACCTCATTCAAGTAACCGGGTTTGGTTTTACCTTGACCCGTTCAACCAGATGACAATAAAAAAAACACCTGACTCGTGCGCTAGAAAAAAGTGTTGCACTCTTTGTCAACTATTTGATTAAATGTTTTGTCAAATTTCCAGGGTTTGATCAGCACTTCTTGAAATTTTGTTCACTGTAAGCATGGTTGATTGTTTATTTATTTATTTGTGTTAAACTTAGAATGTTAATATCCAAATTGTATTTTTTTTTCTTTGGGAGGTGTGCCAATATTGTCTCTTCTGTGCAGGAAGTGAGATATCTTTCTTCAAAAACGGGGTTTGCCAAGGGGTTGCTTTCAAGGATCTATATGGTGGTCGCTACTACCCGGCTGCTTCAATGTATACTCTTCCAAATCAGCCAAATTGTGTTGTCAAGTTCAACTTTGGCCCTGATTTTGAATTCTTTCCTGAGGACTTCAATGGGCGTCCCTTGCCTAAGCCCATGGTTGAAGTTCCTTATCACGGGTTTGATAACCGAGTTGAAAATGGAGTGTCAAATGAGAAGAAACATTAGCCAGCAAATGGTACCTTTCAACGTTAACACTCGCGAAGCTGGGAGATGGATCTGAGTTTAACATTCTGGTGTAATTTTAGTTGTTACTGACAAATTATTTGGTGACATTGTAAACTTGACTTTTTCTATGGAAGAAAGAAAATCTGCATGTTGAATATATAGCAATGTTGCTTGAGCCCAATGATATCTTGATAGTTCTCTTCTAGGCTTTGATGTGATATTCTTGTTTTCATTATTGTGAGGTTTATCTCATAGAAGTTTGTTATAATCACTGCTATCTCTTATAGTTCCTTTTGGACCGATTGGATGCATTCCATTGTCCTAGTATTTACTGGCTGAAAGCCAACTGGTTCAGAATTTATGGCATAATGCGCATAAATGTTTCCTTTCCCTGTTCAGGAAACATAATTATTTTTTAATTATTTTCTGTGCATTAGCAATAACATGATGGCCATTTTTCTTCCGAAACAACCAATGCACTGATAGTGAGCCTTTTGGTTGATAGGAGATGAAAAAATGATACATGCTAATGTTTCTCTTCTGGTTTTACAGACCCAACTTGGAAGATCAAACCTCCATGTGGTTCTCTTGGCTCTCTCTCTCTCTCATGCATTTGTGTGTCTAGTCTCATATGCACAACCACATGCACATATATTTCTCTAGTTTCAGTTTGGCTTTCGTCTAAAAAAGTATGTTGCAGCAGCTTTATATTGCTTAATACGGGCACATCCTCCTTGTAAAATCTAAATCAGAAGAAGTAGCAGAGCTCAACGTCTTGGGCTTCCCATGGCTTCATTATACAGCCTGTTGCTTATAAACAGAAAAAGGTGATCTTTCAAATATGTCACAGGGAGTCGTGGCCAGAAAGTCGTGACTATTGTTTTCATGTTAATAATGGGTGTTATTTTTCTCTACTTTTACAGGTAAAGGTGCAAATCAGGGAGATATTCAATGCAGGAATTGCCCAAAACAGGTGATGGCATCGCACAATGGTTTAGATATGTATTTGTTACAAAGGTAAGCAATTTAATGTTTTAACATTGAGAAATGCTATTTACCACTGTCAAGTGTCCATCTCTTAGTTTTTTTTTTTTTTTTTTTTTAAAAGAAAATAAGTGGATGTAAAATGTGTCACATAAACAAGAATGCTGAAAGATGGACATTTAAGAATGTTGAGGAGATTAGAAGTGCTACACATATTCGGGTTCTTCTCCCATCTTCTTATTTTTCAAAATCATCATTAGATCTGTAAGGATCTATGGAGTCCATGAGGTCCCACAGATCCAATGATAATTTTAAAAGTGGGAGGATGAGAGAAGGATTAGAAAAAGAAATGAAGCATTTTTCAGAATATTAGCGTGCCAAGTTTTGAGGGGTTGGGAAAAATTTAAAATTTGAACAACCACACATCAAAACCCAATAACCTAAACAACTTTTCATACTAAAAAAAACAAACAAATACCCATTTTTATTATGAAAACATGTAAATGCCATTAAAAATTGCGAAATGCTATTAAGTAGAATGTTTTTTCAAATCCTAGACCTACCACTACCACCTCGAAACATCACAAAGCCGAAACAATATTAGAAACCAAGCTATACATGTTTGAGGTGGTTCAGAGTATTGTTGCTCACTTGAACAAACATCTTCTTTATCCTTTGATTTTCCCGGTTCTTCTCTTACATTAACATCTCCTTTGTCAGTTTTCTTCTCTGCAGCATGGTTGCCGACCAGATCTCTCTGTTGCATAGCCTTGAATTTGACCGTTACCTTCGCCTCCAGGAACCGCCTCCATTCAAGAAGAATGATCTTTGCGTGTGATTTCTCAATAATCTCCACGAGTCGCTTTTTTGATTTCTTGACTGAAGAGGCTGGGCCCGTGGGATTCTGGATTAGCAGTGCACACTCGCATTGTTGGATCACTGCCTCAAAGCCTGAAGAAACGTTGTCGCCCTCGGCGAGTTCAAAGAGCAAAATGGCATGTAAGGGCACGAAGGAGATGGCCTTCGGGGACAGCGCAAGCGCCTGGCGTGATGACTCGAGGGATTTGTTAAGGTGTTCGAGCCTCACCGTGGCAGAGTCGCGGATTTGCAACCCGATTTTGTAGTGGATAAGGCTTCAGGCGTGGTGGTGGCCTTCGGGGACAGCGCAAGCGCCTGGCGTGATGACTCGAGGGATTTGTTAAGGTGTTTGAGCCTCGCCGTGGTAGAGTCGCTGATTTGCAACCCGATTTTGTAGTGGATAAGGCTTCGGGCGTGGTGGAGAAGCGTGGAGCCTAAGTGGCGGGAAATGGCAGCCTCCGCTAATTCTGCGGCTTTGATGTAGTCCCCAATGCCGAGAGACCAGAGGTCGCAATTGCATTCTTGGAGGATGAACGTGAATGAAGAAGAATTGGACAGCGTCGGATGGGTGGAGGGCGGAGGTGGTGAAGCAGAGGAGGATTTGTTGTGGTTCATTTTCTAAGATTTTATCTCTTTGTATTAATAACCGTTCATCTACGCATACCTCTTCAGCTTTTGGTGGTGTTTGGTAAATGGGTTGGCCTAGACACTGTAGTTGATGTAGATTGATGTGAAAAAAAAAAAGTAAGAATGTTTTATATAAAAAAGTAAAAAAGTGGTATGAAAAAGTGAAAAAATTTTGTTTTGTAGTGATTTTTTTTATTTGAATAATAATAAAAAGTGAATGATGTGATATAAAAAATAAAAAAAGTTAAAATGTTTTGATGTTGATTTTTTTGAGAAATGGTGGTGAACTGTGTCTAAGCCAACTCCAACCCTTTTACCAAACAAGGCTAAAAACCATTTAATTTGACTCAAAATCCAATATTCTCCAATTATTTCACTTAATAAGAACAAACACAGGATAACCATCCTATAAATGAATTCAAATAGACAAGTCACTAAGTGTCCATGTACGTTCACCACAATCACAGACAATTAAGGAACATGACAAGTAAGGTTAAATTGTAATTTTACAAAACAATTTAATTGCATTTTTAAAAATCACATTTTTAGATTGCGTGTTTTCAAATTGCAAACCCTTTTTCATATTACATGTTTTCAAATCGTTATTTTTAAATAAAAAACTTAAACGGTCCCTAAGTTCGTTGCTATCTCATTATAAATTTTGACCCAATAAAGGAAAGTGAGACACTTATCAAATTCTTCAGAAACTAGAACTATAATTTCCCTTTCATCATCATTATCATTGTCAGTAACTATAAAGTATTGAACCCATGAGGCCAACCTTTTTATGCAAAGTGTTGCAGCTCACTTGAACCAACATCTTCATTAGGGACCAGCTGACTACAATACAGAAATTGTGTATTATATATATATATATACAAGACAACGTTGATAACAAAACCAGTTACACCAACCTCAGCTTTATATAGAAGACAACGTTTTCTGCTTTGATTTTCCCTGTCCTCGTCTTCCTCTTTTGTTAGTGGTCTTGGCATCAGGAGCAACCTCTGCTAACAGAGCCTCTGCTGCAGCAGCATTATCTTTGTTGACAAGATCCTCCAGCTGAGCCTAGAAAGGAAAGATTTATCCCCAAATAATAAAAAATAAAAATAAAAACAATAGCCAATAAAAAAAGTAGTCAAAAACATTCAAGAAAACACCAATACAAACCTTCATGAATGACTTCAACTGGGGCAACATAACAAACCGGTAGTCAAACATAGATACCAGCATAGCTTGCCGAATGGAAGCAAGAGTCATCATGATTATAGCATCAAGTTTACAAAGCTGCAACACTTGACATGGTGAGAGGCCATAAAGGAACAAGAATGGATTAAACAAGCATTAATTTACCTCTTGAGCCAAGCGGTTTATCTGCCACTGGATTACCATTGGAATTTCAAAATCTGCTTTTGAATCCTTCATAATACTCCATATGATATCCAATTCAGCAGCACCGTGAGTCTCATCACCATACTTACTCTCAATCTCGAGCTCTTTCCACCGTTTGAACAACAGGGATACATAATTACCTTGGGATGATATTTGTTCCCTTTTCCGATTTTCATCAGAACATAACCTCTCAACATTCTGCAATGATTTCTGATATCTTAAATACTTGCCTTTTCTTTCATACATTTGGAGCAAACGGCGAGATTCATCTTCAAGAATCTTGTACAACTCCCTTCCCCGAATTTGGTTAGCTTTTCTCACACTTGTCCATGCCTTTATTTGTTCCCCAATTGTAGGATGTTCCGTCCACAGCCAATCAACCAAAGCATCACTATCTTCAGCAATAATAGTTTTCACTGAACTTCCAATATCCGGCGCCTGAACAGTCTCTCCTCCCAACAACCAGTCATCCAAACGCAAAGGATCACTATCACAATCCGCGTCACAATCTTCAGCTATTGAAGTTACCACTGCAATTCCACTGTCCGGCTCAACAATCTCTCCCCGCAACAACCGGTCATCAAAAAGGAGAGCTGAGAAGTCGCTGTTGAAAACAATTCTCTCTCGAGCATAGCCCCAAAACCTCTGATCGTCATCCTCCGAAAAGATCGCACCAAGGCAATGCAATGCGCAAGCACTGGCCACTTCTTCCAAGAACTCAAGAACAATCTTGAGCTCCGGAACCTCCAAAAAGCGTATCAAGTTGAGCGTGTGACGAAGCCACAGACCATCAATCAACGATTTATGAATCGTATAGTTTTTCAGCAACTTCGTTATCAAGTACTGCAGTTCATACAAATGGCTCCTAGCAAGACATTTGTTACTTCTAAACAATTGCAGTTTCGCACGAATTCTCTCGATGATTTTTGTCCGCTCACTGTCTTCAACAGAAGGCCAATCTGAAGGGTCGGACCAGCTCTCCATGATCTTGGCCGCGTAAATCAATTTCACGGGATTCCAAACGAAGTTTTCGTATATATCATCAACGGCTATTTCGGGAGCTTCATCCGGCATAAGCAATAGAGAACTGTTCGATAGAGTACCTAAATGATTCCAAATATGATCGCTGAAATCTGAATCAAGAACCCTCTCTCCGCAGCAATAGCATGCCCAAAACCTCCATAGCTTCTTCGCCTTGCCGTAATCAATTGCTTCCGTCAAAACCTCTTTCGCCATTCGCAAATCATTCTTATCCAAATATGCTTTGAGGTCTTCAATTCCGATTCTCAAAAACTCCCTCTTTTTTTCCACACTCATGCTGTCATTCCAGAAGGCCCTGACTCGTGTGAACGTAGCAACATTCGACTTGACTTTCTTGTGCTTCTTGATCGATGTGAAATGCGACGGCCTCGGCATTGCAATCTCCTTCTTTCTCCCTAGCAAAGCCTCGACCTCGGCCTTTACTTCCGCCAGGGAATTATCCACTAGGAGCCGTTTCCACTTGTCCCTTCTGTTCCCGCCTCCAAGAACGATGATCTTCCTCTTGGATTTTTTTATCAGCTCCACGAGTTTCTTCCTCATCTTCTGCTGTCGGGAGGCCGAAAACGGGACTCTGCACCCTGGCTCCGTCGGGTTCTCGATCAGCAAAGCCCGCTCGCATTCATGGACCACGGCGTTGTACGAACCGGCATCGTTTCGGGCCAGTTCGAAGAGCAAGATGGCATAGAAGAGTGCGAAGGAGATGGAGTTTGGGGACTGGGCTAGAGCTTGGCGGGAGAACTTGACGGAGTCGTTGAGCTGTTCGAGCATCCGGGCGGACGAGTCGCCGATGAGCGACCCCATTTTGTAGTGAAGGAGGCATTGCATAATCTGCGGGTGGCGGGAAAGGACGACCTCCACGGCTTTGGTGTGATCCTTACCGCGGGGAAACCCGAGGGCGCTAAGGTATTCTTGGGACGTTGATGGAGAAGCATCAAACGGTGGGAGATAGGTGGAGGCCTTGGGTGCAGGGAATGGCGAAGCAGAGGAAGATTTTTTGGGGTCCATTTTCTTGGAGGGAAGTTGAGAGATCTTCTTGATTTAAATTTAGATTACTAATGAACGGGTGGATTAGAGAAATACAAATTTAAAAGAATGGGTGGATGGTGGGGTTAAATAAGTAATTTACTAATGAACGGATTCTGGTTTCCGTTAGTTTCTTTGCGGTTTTTTTTTTTTCTTTTATTTTTTGTTAATTCAGGTCTTTTTTTTTTTAAAAAAAAATAATAATTAATTTAGCATCAATTTGGATTAGAGAAATTCAAATTTATTAAACAAGTTTGCATTGCATTTTTGGACCAGTTCTCTTCCGTGTGTATATATATATATATATATATATATAAGGAGGATTAGAGTTTAAAAATGTGAATTAATCAGTTAATTTGTTTTAACATCATAGTGGGACTCAAGGAATATTAATATTCTGGTAGAAAAAGAGAATGCTTTGTGTTTTTCTTTTGATAGGTTTCAAAACTACTCATTTTGCTTATTAATATTGTTAATTATAGCCACGTGCTATGATTTTACATATATAGTCATAGAGACAAACAAAAATTCTTATAATTAAGTGCTATTTATGACTTCTATCTTTTGTTAATCCATGTACAAACACAATTAAAGAGCAGATCTGCTCTGAGCATACTAGATATACGACATGGGTAGCCAAATTTTCTTATAAAATTTATTTAAACCGGCCATGAGAGATTACCCCTTATACCAAAACTATTCAAGCCGTGAGAAATAACCCCTCACACCTAATTATTCATCCTCACTCATGAGAGCATATGTAGAGAGAAGAAACCTCTTATTTAAAACAAAAAACACAAACAAACAACCAGAAAGCAGTAGCAGCGGCTGGGGAGGAGATGAATGGCACAACATGATAGAAGGTGGACGGACGTATAGTGGAGAGGTTGAAAGTTGCTGATTTGCTTGGAGAATTCCTAGAAACATAAATAAAAAAATAAAAAAAATAAAAAAACCCGAAGGGGAGGGGGAGGGTATGAGCGGGGAGTAGAAGGGGAATGAGAGGAGAGGGGATCAAGAGGGAGCAGATCTGCTCCCTCCTTCTCTCAAAACTATTTTTTTAGGAGAATGGCCAAGAGATGGCTTCTAGGGTTTTCCTTTGTATAACGCCAACTTGTGTAGATAAATTTTGAGAAAAATGCAAAATCAATCATTTTGGTTTACTTGATTTACAATAAGCTTTAATGTGGTATCAAAATGTTTTGGGGGATCTCTGAAATATGCATAAATAACAAATTACTCCCTTTTGTCAAAAAAATTGTTAGATTTTGTTAGTATGTCATATCATAGCCAATAAAATCACGACACATATCACTCATAATAAAAAAATATATAAATAATCAAATTATAAATATATAAAGTATATAAAAATGAAAGTTAAGAAAATTAAAATTCACTCTTGTCTCGCTTTGCTCTCCACTTTCTCAACTCGCCATTCTAGCTTATTGTAAGACATTCTAGCTTATTGTAATTCGATTAAACTAACTATATGGACTAAACTCGATCTATTAAACTTTAGAATTAGAAAACTTAATAAGGGCAAAAATAGAATAACTTCTATATGAACTTGACACAAATCAAGTCTTTTATGCATTATATTGAGAGGATGACATATCAGCATAGAATAACAAAAGTGAGTTTTTTAAGAACACTATATCTTTATCTTTATCGTTTGTTTTGTTCTTTATTTCATGGTTTTTTTTTTTTTTCTTTTTTAATTTTGAATGTGGATAATGAATAGATTTTGTGTTTTCACAACGCTCACTTTTGTTGTTTCACATTCTTTCAAGCAAAGGCACAAAATACTTGTTTTGTGCTAAGTCCTATAAAAAATTATTTTGCAAAAGAATTACAGGATCCTCTGCAATTGGAGAGGAGCTAGGATTCAGTTAGTTATATTTGAAAGATAATTTTGTCTTTTCACTTTTTGAGGGGACAAAAATACCCCATAACTGGGTATTTTGAAAAAACTAAGTGATTTAACTCGATTAAAATATTTATCAGTTAAGATTTTTTTTTTGGATATACTTTTTAGATTTCTTCTCGTTCAACTCTATTTATATTTTTTTCAAATATGCTATTGAATCTGTTGCACCCGGCCATATGGGGGTGTTATAGATGTAATTGTAAATTTAAAAAAGAGTAGATAAGAGATAAACAAGAGTCTAACGTAATTTTCGAAATTTGGCATACAGTTTTGTTGCTTGTTCTCGTTCAAGAAAATCGATCAAACAATAAACAAGAATCTTTGGATAACATACATGTCAAATTTCAAAAATTACGTTCGACCCTTGTTTATCCCTTATCTACTCTTTTTTAAATTTACAATTACATCTATAACACCCCCATATGGGTGCAACAGATTCAATAGCATATTTGAAAAAAATATAAGTAGAGTTGAACGAGAAGAAATCTCAATCTTAACAGATAAATATTTGAATCGGAGCAATGCTATAAGTCTTTTTAGAGTCTGATTTTTTAAATATAATGTAGATTTTACTAAACAATATACAAATTGTTTTTTAAAAATATTTATCTTTATATATAACTAATCTTTAAAGTGTTAAAATCTGAGTAAGGATAGAACTCTTCATCATATTTAATATTTGAAAATTGAAAAGATAGTAATTAATGAAATTTTCAATTTTCAAATATCAAATATGATAGAAGAGTTCTATTCTCACTCAGATTGTTTAATAGAATTCACATTATCTTTCAAAAATCAATCAAATCGTTTCAAAAATGTATTTTTTTTTTTTTTTTTTTTAATTAATGACATCCGTTTCATGAGGCATGATCCACAGCCGATTGAGTTACCTCAAAACATTTTAATATTGCATTCTAGCTTATTGTTAATCAAGTACACTACATTGACTAAACTCTGTTAAACTTTAGAACTGGAAAACTTAATAAGGGCAAAAAGAGAATAACTTTTATAGAGACTTGAGACAAGTTTTTTGTACTTTCTATTGAGAGGATGACACATCAACGCGGACTAACAAAAGTGAATATTTTGAAAACACCATATCTTTCCTTTACCTTTCTCTTTTGTTTTGTTCTTTATTTCATGTTTTTTTTTTTTTTTTTTAAATAAATAAATAAATAAAATTGAATGTGGATAAAGAATAGATTTTGTGTTTTGATGACACTCACTTTTGTAGTTTCCACTCACTTTTGTAGTTTCAAAGGAAATGCACAAAATATTTATTTTGTGCCAAGTTCCTATTAAAGTTATTTTCAAGCAAAATAGTAACATGAACCTCTCCAGTTCAGTTCGTTATATTTGATGAATATTTTTGTCTTTTCACTTTTTGAGGGGACAAAAATACCACTCCAATATAACTAACTGAATAATCTCCGGTTCAAATAAACTAAAGAGGATTTTAAGAGGACTCTAATATAACTAACTAGATAATCTCCCGTTCAAATAAATTGAAGAGGATCCTAAGAGGTTGAGAGTATTTAATTAAGAATATTAAATTGAACTATTTAATTATTTGTTTTATGAGATTGAATTAATGTTCAGAATAGGTGTTATTTTCGAATTGTTTGACTAATTTATCTCAATTAGTTCACTTAATAAAAGTATTTTAGTATATGTCTTCACAATCCAAGTATATGTCTTTCTCCAGTGGCTGCTCTGGAAATGGGTTCGAGATTTCAACGCACTTTGGTAAACATGGAGCTTGGATTGCCATCCTGGATCGATACAAGCAAGTCCTCGACTCTGCTGTCTCTGCTCTTCATTCTATTGAAACTCCACTGCTCTCTTTGCTTTCCACTTAGAGTCTCCTCCACTTTTACTTTTCTCGCTTCATATTTTCCTGGAATGCTTCTTTGCATCTTGGGGTTTGTTCGGATGCTGAAGAAAATCGATCAAATAATAAGAAAAAGTGGTTTCTCTGTTTGGCTGATGAGAAAATTGAGAAGAGTGAAACAAATTGAGTTTATTTTCCTTTTGACATGAATGCCGATTTGGGTCTACATTATTTCTTTTTAATTCCTGTTTTCCTCTGATACATTAAGGTCCCATGTGTTCATTGTTCGT
Organism: Corylus avellana; assembly: GCF_901000735.1. Lineage (NCBI taxonomy): Eukaryota > Viridiplantae > Streptophyta > Magnoliopsida > Fagales > Betulaceae > Corylus > Corylus avellana. Next base: position 2,640,098 of record NC_081550.1, read on the forward strand.
GCTGCATACAGTTTTGTTGCTAGCTTGTTCCTTGATGAAAGTGCCAATGCTCAATTGAACAAACCATGATGGCTTGATAGGGAGTAAGTTCAAATTTCCCAGCCCTTATCTTGTTTATATATATTTTTTTAGTTTTAAATTTTTATATATTTATATTTTTTTTATTGTAAATAACACGTGAATTTGACATTTGACATAGGAGAGTAACTTGTTATTTTTAAATTTTTTGAACTAGTAACCCCCGATTCATGAGACGTGATAACCAGCTCATGGAGTGATCTCTCAAAATTTTTTAATACTAGCTACATTCTAGCTTATTATAAATTAAGTAAACTACGTGGACTAAACTCTATTAAACTTTAGAATTGGAAAACTTAACAAGGGCAAAAGAGAATAACTTCGATCCATAGGAACTTGGCACAAATCAAGTTTTCTATACATTCAATTAAGAGGATGACATATCATCATAGAATAACAAAAGTGGGTGTTTTGAAAACACCATATCTTTATCTTTTAATCTTTCTCGTTGTTTTGTTATTTATTTCATGGTTTTTTTGAATTTTTGATTGTGGATAATGAATAAATTTTGTGTTTTCACGTCCTTTCAAGGAAATGCACAAAATACTTGTTTTGTGCTAATTCCCTAAAACTTATTCCGAGGCAAAAAAGTTAGCAGGAGAGGATGCTAAGAGGTTGAGAGTAGTTAATTTAATATTCCTCAAATATTAAATTGAACTATTTAATTTGCTTGATTTTTTATTTATATTTATTAATTGAGGAGAAAAGAGGAGACAAGGGAGGATCGGATCTTTGAGATTGAATTAATGTTCCGATTGAATAGGTGTTATTTTCGAATTGTTTGACTAATATATCTCAATTGGTTCACTTATATAATAAAAGTATCTTAATTAATGTCATGTATACCTGAACAGAAATCATAATAAGCGTTTGGATAACATATATCTTAAATTTCAAAAATTAGTTCGATTCTTGTTTATATGGGTGCATATTTGAAAAAAGAAATATATATATATATATGGGTGTATATATATTTGAAACAATCTTTAGTGATAAATATTTGAATCAAGTTAAATCACTTAGATTTTTGAAAAGATAATGCATGTAGATTATATTAAACGTACAATATACAAATTTTAAACATTAATCAAAAAACAATATTTCCGAGTGATCGAGAATAGAACGAGTCTTGTATCGATCATATATATTTGATATTTGAAAATTGAAAAGATAGTAATTAATGAAACTATCTCCTGATCGAAGAAGAGATGTGCTACCAATCAAACTCATCTCTCTACTTAAACTCACTCAATATAAACTTTTAAGGGAGATAGAGTTCTTGAGTTTTCAAGCTTACGTTTTCGATCTTCTCGATCAAAATATCTTTGTACGTACGTAGTCCAACAATGGAGGCCGTGAAGCCGGATGATTACTTCAAAACTCTCCCGCCTGGGTATAGGTTCCGCCCTAATGACGTTGAGCTAATCAACCTCTACTTGAACCCCAAGATCTTGAACCAGCCCCTGCCACGAAACCAGATCATCGAAGCTAGCATATATGACTTCCACCCTGAGATTCTTACAGGTTCTTGCTTCTTTCTTTGATTTAACATATATACGTACCCTTTTATTATTATAATTATTTGAAAATAAATTTTGCGTTGATTCAAGGAATGTATCAAGAAATATACACAGACAAAGACAATGGAGTACACGAATGGTACTTTTTCACACCAACAGAAAGAAAGTACCCAAATGGAGAACGTCCAAATCGAACTACCGGGGATGGATACTGGAAGGCTACCGGAGCTGGCAAGCCAATTAAAGATGCAAGAAATATCTTAATTGGGTTTAAGAAGACGTTGGTGTTCTACCAAGGAAAAGCTCTCGAAGGTGTCAAGTCCAACTGGATTATGCATGAATATAGGACCGCCAATCCTCCTCTTCGAAAGAGAAAATCTCAAACTGACATGACAGTAGGTGGCTTAATTTTCATTTTAGCATTCATATATAATATTATTACTGATCACTTGATGAATTTCTTTCTTTCTTTTCCCAGTTGGATGACAACGTCTTATGTAGGATCTATCATAAGAACAGATCTGATAAATCTAAAACCGTTACGGGTACAGATGAGGATCCATCAACTTCAAACCCAGCTTTAGTTGATCAATCCACACCTTCCCATGATCATCATCTGATTTATAACCCTGTAGTTGACCAAAGGGATATGCAGCTTCAGCATGAGGCTCAGCCGCATGCTCAGCATGAGCATCAGCAGCATGCTCAGCATCATCAGGCTCAACCGCACGCTCAGCATGAGCATCAGCAGAATGCTCAGGCTCAGCTTCATCAGGCTCATGCTCAGGCTCAGCATTATCAGGCTCACCAGCAAAATGCATCCTTGATAAATGATCAATCCAATTATGTTGCTCCAAACTGGCCTGATCATCAGTTTCAAGGAGGAAATGCTCAGCATCAGGCTCAGGCTCAACAGCAAAATGCATCCTGCATAAATAACCAATCCAATTATATTGTTCCAAACTGGCCTGATCATCAGTTTCAAGGAGGAAGCGCTCAGCATCAGGCTAATGCATCATGGATAAATGATCAATCCAATTATAATGCTCCAAATTGGCCTGGTCATCAGTTTCAAGAAGGAAACGCTCAGCATCAGGCTCAGGCTCAGCAGCAAAATGCATCATTGATAAATGATCAATCCAATTATATTGCTCCAAATTGGCCTGGTCATCAGTTTCAAGGAGGAAATGCTCATCATCAGGCTCAGCAGCAAAATGCATCCTGGATAAATGATCAATCCACTTATATTGATTCAAACTGGCCTGATCAACAGTTTCAAGGAGAAATCGCTCAACATCAGGCTCAAGGTCAGCAGCAAAATGCATTATGGATAAATGACCAATTCAATTATATTGCTCCAAACTTGCTTGATCATCAGTTTGAAGGAGGAAACAATTTGCCTGATAATCATCAGTTTATGGGAAGAGTGGAGAGCAGCAATTACGAAAATCAGCTATATGATCATGGTGGTATGATGATTGGACTACAATATAGCTATACCACGTTCAATCCAAATGATGGGTACCAGTACCACCAAGACTTCTATACGGATAACTCTAATGAGTTGCTCTCTCGAGTTCTCTATGATAAGCCGATCAATGATCATGATGATATCCCAAGTTCTAATTTCTCACTTCCTAAATTATGATTTGGGCGGACGTACGGACTGACAGACCATTTTTAACTTCGTGTAATTTATGACCTTAGGCATTAAATGCCTCTATGTTTTAGCTTTATGGATTTAATGTTTGTTTAGTATTAATGTTGTATTATAGTCCCATTTGGTTTCCCATATGGCATATATATTTTTGTTCAAAAATCTGTCATACGGCTGGTTGTTACCCTTACGATTTTTTTTTTTTTTTTTTTTAATTGAGAATGATATAATAGTCTTTTCATGTCTTTCTTTTATTATTTATTTGAGAGAGGAATTGCTAAAAGTCTTGATTTAAAATCTTTGTAAATTTGGATATACTAAATTGGCCAAATCAAAAAAAAAAAAAAAAAAAAAAGTATAGGTGGTCAATTGTCAAGAAAAACCTTTATAGAGAAAGCATAAAGGCCAAAAGGGCAAACTCATAGGCATAGCAAATAAACAGGATTTTTTTTTATTCTGGGCAAATACAAAACAAAAACCACAATAAAAGATGGAGCAAAAAAAAAAAAAAAAAAAGAACACAAAAGGGAACAAGATTAAGGGGATTAAGATCACTTAAAAGGAACTACAATTATCAGGAAAGGGGCACAAGGGAATGCAATCATTAATAGTAGTGGCGGTGGCCCATTTAGCTAAATTATCGGTACGATGATCGATTAGTACTTTGACAGGAACATGCTTCATTGATGAAAGGTTCTAATTGACAATCTGGAGAAAAATCTTGGTTGCGAATGGCAGAAACGACGTCTTGCAAATCGCCTTCAATAATGGTATTGTTATTAAGAACTCCGCCTTCAATCATAGGTGCCCTTTCTTCTTGTCCTTGCATCGAAATCCATATGCCCTCCAAAGGCACTATAACTAGGGAACTCTTTGTCACACTCCCTGCATACATACTTTGCCTTGTAAGTATTTCGAGCTACATGAAATGAAGTTTGACCAACGTGCTGCAATGAGCTACTACCAAAAGCTTGTTGGGTATTAGCCATAGCAGGAAGATGAACAAAGCAATTATTTGAAGAAAACTGATATGTTTTTGATGGAGCATCTGCAGAATTGATTTGGCTTGTACTAGGGAAATGGATGTTTGAGCCAAACTTGGATTTGTTAATATTGACAGAGCCATGAGCAGGGGTGGGATGAATTTCCAAACACACAGAATTATAACAATGAAATCGTCGGTTTCTCAATGAAAAATTCATATCCAAGGCATTCCAAGAAAACCCAGAGGAGATTGGAAAATGGACAAGTTGTTTTTTAAAAGCAGCAAGCTCAAAATCGAGCAAATTGGCAGATGGAGAAAAATGGACATGATGGTTTACTTCAACAGATGAATTTCTGGTTATACCTTCTTGACAATTAGAGTTGGTGATCATTGGAGGAACAATTTCCATGATTTGTGAAGTAGAAAAGTATTGATTTCCAGCACTAGACAGAATATTGTTCATGTCTAATGCAAAAGCATTCTCTAGCACAGCAGGAGAATCAAGGTGTTGGTATTGTGAGAAAAGCAATTTGTTTGGGCTCAACATTGGAGTAGAGATATCAGGAAGTTCAAATTCCTTTCCGCATGGATCTGCAGCCACATCAAACCATGCTTCCTCACATTTTTGTGAAACACTATCTTCTTGTTCATCCATAGAAGAAGTGACAGCCATTAATTTGTTGCCTTGAGAGAAGATTTTGAAAGAACTACTAGAGTACTCAGAAAGAAATACTCTTATAAAGGCTCATCTTATCCTTTTCAACATTAACTTTTAGGGTGGGAGGAAAATTTTGTTAATAAATTTCCATATATTCAATGAAAGACCACAAAGCATAACTTATACCCCAATTAAAGAGAATTATCATAAAACAAGCTCAATCGAAACTACATTTTAAATGAAACAAAGAGAATTTTGATCGTATACTCCTTTGACATTTTTCATATTTTTATCACTTAAGTATCCTATAATGCTGACATGGCAGTCTCAACCAATCATTGGATCAGTTTTTGTTTGTTTTAATAAAAAAAATCAAAGGTTAGTTAAAACTGACATGTCAGTATTGTGAAATAATTGTGAGATAAAAATATGATTTCTAACATTATTCTTCATACTTTACACCTTAATGATGTCCCAAAAAAAGGTCCAAAACACTAGATATGAGTTAGCTATTGCTTCTATATAAAGCCCCAAACACTAATTTCAGTAAGGAAAGTACTCTATACTTGACAAAGGCATTGCATATCTGAATAATGAAAAACATCAAAATCATTAATAATGGTCGGGCCATTTGTCATTTTAATTTCTATCCTAATTGCCAACGAAGTTCAGTATTATGAAAATCCACACCACCATATTTAGCCATAATTTTATAAATACCAGTTAATGCATATGTGATATATGATTTCTTAATCGAATGTTAGTTTTAGGGCATACAATGGGCTTGTTATGTCAATATCTGCCCATCGCAGATTGGGCTGATAGGTTGATGGGTTTGAGGAGGAGCCCATATTTCTCGCCAGTTTTTCTTGTAATGAAGCCCAATAGGTCTTAAAGGCTTTGTGTAGATTATCGAGCTTAGATTAGCAAAAGGTTAAGGCCCAATTCCTGTTAGGGTGGGTACTGGTGGTTAAATAAGTAATTTAGTAAGAAACGGATTCTGGTTTTAGTTAGTTTCTTTCGCGGGTTTTTTCTTTCATTTTTGGTTAATTCAGGTATGTTTTTCTTTCTTTTTTAATTAATTAATTTATAATCAATTTGGATGCTGCCTGTAGAGAAATAAAAAATATAAAAGGAATATTAGAGTTTAAAAATGTGAATTAATCAGTTAATTTGTTTTAACATCATAGTGGGACTCAAAATCCAATATGCTTGAATTATTCCGCTTAATAAGAACAAATACACGATAAGCAAATATGAGGAGGACTAGAGTTTTTTTAGAATTTTCTCAAATATGATATGACTTTTAAAATCACCAATAGACCAATAGTGATTATCTCAAGGTCAATAGTGATTTTAAAAGCCACATCACATTTTGAAAAACTTTAGTCCTCTTTATATCATTACTCCAATAAGTGTACGTCCATGTTGACATTCACCAACAGTCTTGACAATTAAGGAACCAATAAGGTTTAAAGGCAAAACTCTGATTTTAAACACTAAACTTTAATTTACCAAACGCTTAATTATATTTTTAAATGATGTGTTTTCAAATCACAAACCAAAATGAACCCTAAAATTAGTTGCTATCTCATTATTGCTAGACAAGTATATTCTTTTCTTTTAGGTTTTTTCTTCTCATTTGGAGTATCTACTTTTGATATTGATTTAAATTGCTCACAAGGTTTTGCTTCAGCAGAAAGTAATATGTAATCACTTGTTTCAACAATTTAAGATTGTACAGTTTTCGGCCACCAAGTGTTTACTTTAATACACAAGCCAAAAAGATGATAAAATGCTAATTAGGGAATAACAATGGAACACACACACGAATTGGATTTCTTCTATCTTTTATTGAGGGTTCTTAATATTTACTATTGTACTCAATTGAGTACTGAATCAGAAATTATAAATTTTGACCCAATAAAGGAAAGTGAGACACTATCAAATTCTTCAGAAACTAGAACTACAATTTCCCATTCCTTATCATTATCAGTAAGTATAAAGTATTGAACCCATGAGGACACCCTTCTTATGCAAAGTGTTGCAGCTCACTTGAACCAACAGCTTCATTAGGGACCAGCTGACTACAATACAGAAATTGTGTATTATATATATATATATATATACAAGACAACGTTGATAACAAAACCAGTTACACCAACCTCAGGCTTTATATAGAAGTCTTCTTTGATTTTCCCGGTCCTCGTCCTTGTCCTTGTCCTTGTCTTCCTCTTTTGTTAGTGGTTTTGGCATCAGGAGCAACCTCTGCTAACAGAGCCTCTGCTGCAGCAACATTATCTTTGTTGACAAGATCCTCCAGCTGCGCCTAGAAAGGAAAGATTTATCCCAAAAAAAAATAAAAACAGTAGCCAATAAAAGAAGTACTCAAAAACATTGAAGAAAACACCAATACAAACCTTCATGAATGACTTCAACTGGGGCAACATAACAAACCGGTAGTCAAACATAGATACCAGCATAGTTTGCCGCATGGAAGCAAGAGTCGTCATGATTATAGCATCAAGTTTACAAAGCTGCAACACTTGACATGGTGAGAGGCCATAAAGAACAAGAATGGATTAAACAAGCATTAATTTACCTCTTGAGCCAAGCGATTTATCTGCCACTGGATTACCACTTGAATTTCAAAATCTGCTTCTGAATCCTTCATAATACTCCATATGATATCCAACTCAGCAGCACCCTGAGTCTCATCACCATACTTACTCTCAATCTCGAGCTCTTTCCACCGTTTGAACAAGAGGGATACATAATTACCTTGTGATGATATTTGTTCCCTTTTCCTATTTTTATAGGAACATAAAATCGCCACATTCTGCAATGGTTTTTGATATCTTAAATACTTGCCTTTTCTTTCATACATTCGGAGCAAACGGCGAGATTCATCTTCAAGAATCTTGTACAACTCCCTTCCCTGAATTTGGTTAGCTTTTCTCACACTTGTCCATGCCCTTATTTGCTCCTCAATTGTAGGATGTTCCGTCCACAGCCAATCAACCAAAGCATCACTATCTTCAGCAATAATAGTTTTCACTGAACTTCCAATATCTCCTCCCAACAACCAGTCATCCAAACGCAAAGGATCACTATCACAATCCGCATCACAATCTTTAGCAATTGAAGTTACCACTGCAATTCCACTGTCCGGCTCAACAATCTCTCCTCTTAACAACCGGTCATCGAAAAGGAGAGCTGAGAAGTCGCTGTTGAAAACAATCCTCTCTCGAGAATAGCCCCAACACCTCTGATCGTCATCCTCCGAAAAGATCGCACCAAGGCAATGCAATGCGCAAGCACTGGCCACTTCTTCCAAGAACTCAAGAACAATCTTGAGCTCCGGGACCTCCAAAAAGCGTATCAAGTTGAGCGTGTGGCGAAGCCACAGACCATCAATCAACGATTTATGAATCGTATGGTTTTTCAGCAACTTCGTTATCAAGTACTGCAGTTCATACAAATGGCTCCTAGCAAGACATTTGTTACTTCTAAACAATTGCAGTTTCTCACGAATTCTCTCGATGATTTTTGTCCGCTCACTGTCTTCAACAGAAGGCCAATCTGAAGGGTCGGACCAGCTCTCCATGATCTCGGCGACGTAAATCAATTTCACGGGATTCCAAACGAAGTTTTCGTATATATCATCAACGGCGATTTCGGGAGCTTCATCCGGCATAAGCCATAGAGAACTGTTCGATAGAGTACCTAAATGATTCCAAATATGATCGCTGAAATCTGAATCAAGAACCCTCTCTCCGCAGCAGTAGCATGCCCAAAACCTCCATAGCTTCTTCGCCTTGCTGTAATCAATAGCTTCCGTCAAAACCTCTTTCGCCATTCGCAAATCATTTTTATCCAAATACGCTTTGAGGTCTTTAATTCCGATTCTCAAAAACTCCCTCTTTTTTTCCACACTCATGCTGTCATTCCAGAAGGCCCTGACTCGTGTGAACGTAGCGACATTCGACTTGACTTTCTTGTGCTTCTTGATCGATGTGAAATCCGACGGCCTAGGCACTGCAATCTCCTTCTTTCTCCCTAGCAAAGCCTCGAACTCGGCCTTTACCTCCGCCAGGGAATTATCCACTAGGAGCCGTTTCCACTTGTCCCTCCTGTTCCCGCCTCCAAGAACGATGATCTGCCTCTTGGATTTCTTTATCAGCTCCACGAGTTTCTTCCTCATCTTCTGCTGTCGGGAGGCCGAAAACGGGACTTTGCACCCTGGCTCCGTCGGGTTCTCGATCAGCAAAGCCCGCTCGCATTCACGGACCACGGCGTTGTACGAACCGGCGTCGTTTCGGGCCAGTTCAAAGAGCAAGATGGCGTGGAAGAGTGCGAAGGAGATGGAGTTTGGGGACTGGGCTAGAGCTTGGCAGGAGAACTTGACGGAGTAGTTGAGCTGTTCGAGTATGCGGGCGGAAGAGTCGCCGATGAGCGACCCCGTTTTGTAGTGAAGGAGGCATTGCATAATCTGCGGGTGGCGGGAAAGGACGACCTCCACGGCTTTGGTGTGATCCTTACCGCAGGGAAACCCGAGGGCGCTAAGGTATTCTTGGGACGTTGATGGAGAAGCATCAAAGGGTGGGGGATAGGTGGAGGCCTTGCGTGCAGGGAATGGCGAAGCAGAGGAAGATTTTTTGGGGTCCATTTTCTTAGAGGGAAGTTGAGAGATCTTCTTGATTTAAATTGAGATTACTAATGAACAATTGGCACAAGTCAAGTCTTTTGTGCATTATATTGAGATGATTTCACATCAGCATAGAATTCTATTCGAATAACGAAAGTGAGTATTTTATAAACACCTATCTTTATCTTTTGTTTTTGTTTTGTTTTTTTCTTTTTGAATTTTGAATGTGGATAATGAATAGATTTTGTGTTTTCACAACATTCACTATTGTTGTTTCACATCCTTTCAAGGAAAGGAACAAAATACTTGTTTTGTGTTAAGTCCTTATAAAATTTATTCTCGAACAAAAAACTTACAAATCCTCTCCAACTGGGAAGGAGTTAGAATTTTATATTTAAAGGGTAATTTTAAGGAGAAAAAAATACCTCACAAATATAATTAACAATTAACTGGATATTCTTTAATTCAAATAAATTGGCATAGAGAGGATCCTAGCTAAGAGGTTAAGAGTACGTAGTTAATTAAGAATATCTAATTTGCTTTATGAGATTGAACTTAGTTAATTAAGAATATTTAATTTGCTTTATGCTTATGGGATTGAATTAATGTTCCGAGTATATAGGTATTACTTTCGAATTGTTTGACTAATATATCTCAATTGGTTCAGTTAATAAAAGTAGTATCAATCTTAATGTCCTGTACACTTGATTAACAAAAATCATATATAATGAGTGGTGCTGATATATATATATATATATATATATGTGTGTGTGTGTTAAATTCTTGTTTATCTTTTATTTAACTCTTTTTTAAATTGACAATTAGATTTATCGGACCGGGTGCTATATACTAAATAGAGTTGAACGCAAGATAGAAGAGAAGAAATCGATCTCCAAAGTATATCCAAAAAAAAAAAAAACAATCTTAAGTGATAAATATTTGAATCGAGTTAAATCACTTAGATTTTTGAAAAGAATTCTATTAAACAACACTATACAAATTAATTTTAAACATTCAAAATAGAAGTGTTACAATATTTGAGTGAGGATAGGACTCTTCAATCATATATATATTTGATATTTGAAAATTGAAAAGATTGTAATTAATTTAATGAAATTATCTCCTGAAGAAGAGATGAGTTACTAATCAAACTCATAACTCAATACTCTTTTTAAGGGAGATAGAAGTCTTAAGCACCCCTATATATATATATAGTTTCAAGCTTACGTTTTCTTCTCCGAATCAGGGAGTCGTCCAACAATGGAGGAGGTGAAACCGAATGTGATGGATTCAGATGTTTTCAATTATACCCAAGCAGATGAAGATGATCACCCTGTGGATATGAAGCGGTACTATAGGCAGCAATACTATATGCAGCAGCAGTACTACTATATGCGGCAAATACACATTAGAAATAATCAATCCAAGTATATATATAGGTATTATGTTGGGCTGTCCAGCCCCTTTTTTTTTTTTTTTTTAATTGTTCTTGTTTGTAGTTCTTCCTTATATATTAAAAAAATAAAAAATAAAAAGGCTGCTTTGAGACACCCCAAAGGTGGCTGTGGCTCGACCCCAACCTTCGGTGGCCACCCCCAGAAACCTCCAGTGGTGGCTCGGGAATTGGGTTCGAGATTACAACGCACTTTGGTAAACACTTGAATTGCCATCATGTGTCGATACAAGCAAGTCCTCGACTCTGCTGTCTCTCCTTTTCTTTCTCTTGGAACTCCAGTTCTCTCTTTGTTTTCACTTTTACTTTTCTCGCTTCATATTTTCCTGGAATGCTTCTTTGCATCTGGGGGTTTGTTTGGATGCTGAAGAAAATCGATCAAACTATAAGTAAGAGTGGTTTCTCTGTTTGGTTGATGAGAAAATTGAGAAGAGGGAAACAAATTGAGTTTATTTTTCTTTTGACACGAATGCCGATCTGGGTCTACATTATTTCTTTTTAATTCTTGCTTTCATCTGATACATTAAGGTCCCATGTTCTTTATATATATATTAGTTTTAAATTTTTATATATTTAAATTTTTTAAATTATGAATTAATACGTATCATTATTTTATTGACTCTAACATAATACATACACTAACAGAATCAGTCAACTTTTTGATGAAATTTGATAATAGAGAGTAACTTGTTATTTTTTGTTATTTTTTGAACTAGTGATCACTTCCACTTTATGAGACGTGATTCACAGCTAATTGAGTTACCCATTAGGTATATATATATATTAATTTTAAATTTTTATATATTTATATTTTTTAAATTATGAATTAATACGTGTCATTATTTTATTGACTCTAACATAACACATACATTAACAGAATCTGTCAACTTTTTGATGAAATTTGATAATAGAGAGTAACTTGTTATTTTATTTTATTTTTTGAACTAATGATCACTTTCGCTCTATGAGGCGTGATTCACAGAATCACAGCTGATTGAGCTACTCATTAGGGCCGGACAAGTAACTTATTATTTATGCATACCCAAGTGATCTCTCAAAACATTTTAATACTACATTCTAGCTTATTGTAAATCACATAAACTAACTATATGGACTCAACTCTATTAAACTTTAGAGCTAGAAAAATTAACAAAGACAAAAAGGGAATAACTTCTATAGGGACTTGGCATTTTGTGCATTATATTGAGATGATGACACATCAGCATAGAATAACAAGTGTTTTAGAAACACCATATCTTTATCTTTATCTTTTCTTTTCTTTTTTTTTCTTTTTTTCTTTTTCTTTTTTTAATTTTGAATGTGTATAATGAATAGATTTTTAAGGGAGATAAAATTCTTAAGCACCCCTGTACATAGTTTTAGTTTGAATATTGATTTGAATACTGGTTTAAATGATACCAGTGTTGTTTCATTGAGATGAATATAAATAGACTTTACAGGAGATAAGCTATACATTTGAATGAAATTATATCCTAACAAACTATACATTTGAATGAGATAAGCTATATTTGAATTACAAAGAATAACTAATCTAAGAGATAATATTTACAAGATAATGTGATCAGACTTCTTTATCTTCAACAATTCTAACACTGCAAGGATTCTTATATAATGATTTGGCTATACTGTCAACATGCCCCATCAAGTTGATGTGGAGAGAGAAAACCATTAACTTGTCACGAAGTAAAAGAAACCTGGTCAAGCTTTTTGTGAAGATGTTTGAAGGCTGTTGATGTGTGGAAATGTAGAATGCCAAGATATCTTTGTTAAAAACCTTTTCTTGAATAAAATGGTAGTCCACCTCTATGTGTTTCGTACGTGCATGATATATGGGGTTAGAGGATAAAGAAAGAGCTCCCAGATTATCAATCCACAAACATGGTGAAAGTGGAAGTGGAATTTGTAATTCCTTGAATAACATACGAAGCCAATGCATTTCTGAAACAGTGAGAGCCATTGACCTGTATTTAGCCTTGGTGCTAGATTTGGCCACTACAGGCTGTTTCTTAGCTACCCAAGAGATGAGACATGGTCCAAGATAAATTCCATAGCCAGTGGTAGATCGTCTATCATCAGGACTACCAGCTCAATCTGAATCACAATAACCATTTATTTGCAAGAAACCTTGAGTATAGTGTAATCCAAAATCAAGAGTACCTTTAAGGTAACGTAGAACACGCTTGACTGCTATAAGGTGAACACTTGTTGGAGAATGGAGGAATTGGCATAATTGGTTGACACTATAAGAGATATCAGGCCGTGTGAGTGTACAATACTGCAAGGCACTCACTATATGATGAAATTCAGTTGGATCAAACAGAGGATCCCCAGTGAACTGTGAGAGTTTTCCACTTGAGGCACACGGTGTTGAAGCTGGTTTTGCCCCATGCATCTTGGTCCTTTGAAGTAAATCAGCCATGTATTTAGTTTGCGTTAAGAACAACTCATGACTGGTCCATGTAGCTTGAATCCTTAGAAAGTAAGATAAGGCTCCGAAATCTTTGACTGCAAATTCACCCTTAAGTTTGGAGATTAAATGTGTAATTGTAGAAGAGGAATTACTGGTTACAAGAATATCATCTACATACACAAGAACAAATACATGAACTGAATTATGACGTAAAGTAAAGAGAGATGTGTCAACAGCTGATCCTACAAACCCAAAATCCACTAACGCTTGAGAAAGTCGCATAAACCAAGCCCTTGGAGCTTGTTTCAAGCCGTAAAGAGACTTGTGAAGCTTGCAAACGTGATTAGGAAAAGTAGAGTTTTCAAAACCCTGAGGTTGTTCCATAAATACCTCATCCTCAAGAAAACCATGTAAAAAGGCATTAGATATGTCCAACTGATAAATAAACCAATTGAAATGTACAGCCAATGCTAAAACCAAGCGTATGGTGGCTGGTTTAATAACAAGGCTAAAAGTTTCATTAAAATCAATCCCTTCTACTTGATCAAATCTCTTGGCAACTAACCTAGCCTTATACCGATCAATGGTACTATCTGATTTTTGTTTGACTTTGAACACCCATTTGTTGTGAACCACCTTTTTATGAAGGTCTAGGACACAACGGCCACACTTTATTCTTCAATAAGGCATTGAATTAGGCTTGCATAGCATCCAACCAGCAAGGGTGTATCACGGCCTACTTATAAGTTGTGGGTTCAATGGCTGGAACAATTGATGATAGGGCTTGTAGAGGATATTTTGTTGAGGAGTAGAGGTGGTAGTTGGAAAAAACCTTAGGAGTTAGGGAGTTGGTTTGAGAACGAGTGACCATTCGTGGTTGAGGATGTGGTAGTGTTTCAGTTATGGCATGAGAGTCATTGCAAACATTAGGATGAAAATCTTGAGAGTTGGAGGCCGAAACACGTGGGACGTTTGCTAGAGGGTGGGTGACCAAAGCAAGTGATGAGCAAGGGGCCGTAACATTTGGGAGTTGGGACGTTGGCTGAAGGGTTGGAGGCCGAAACATGTGGGACGTTTGCCGGAGAGTTGGAGGCCGAAACATGTGGGACGTTTGCTAGAGGGTGGGTGACCGAAGCAGGTGATGAACAAGGGGTCGTACCATTTGGGAAGTTGGCTGAAGGGTGGGTGACCAAATCAGGTGATGAGCAAGGGGCCAGAACATTTGGGATGTTGGCTGGAGGGAGGGTGACCAAAGAAGGTGATGAGTCATGATTGGTGGCCAAAATAGGAGATAAGGATGAATCTGTTGAGGTGTCATTAGAGATGGATTCAGTTGGAACAATATCTGATAAAGGTAAAGAGTTATTAAAATTTAAAAGAGAAAGAGATGTACCTGAGGAATTTGCAATGCCCAGAGAAGTGTCCGCTGCAGGTTGAGTGGAAACAGGTCTCTTGCTATCTAGAAATTGGCCTTCATCAAATACCACGTGTTTGGAGATATAGACACGATTTTCTTCGGGATCTAAACATCGGTACCCTTTTTGACCACTACCATAGCCAATAAAAATACATCTTTTACTCCTATAGTCCATTTATGAGAAAAATATGGCCGAAGTAAGGGGTAGCAGTAACAACCAAAAATTTTAAAAAGAGAATAATCAAGATGTTTCTTGAAAAGCTTGAAGTAAGGCGAGAAGTGATCTAAAACAAGGGTAGGCATTCAATTGATCAAATATACCGCAATTAAGAAAGCATCAACCCAATATGATTTAGGGAGATTAGATTGTGCTAGAAGAGATAAATCTGTTTCAATAATATGTCTATGTTTTCGTTCAGAGATGCCATTTTGTTCAAAGGTATATGGACACGTCAATTGATGTAAGATTTCATGCGTGTTGGTAAAAGATTTAAAAGCAGTTGAAACATATTCTCCATCATTATCAGTTTGGATTTGCTTTATTTTGCAGGAAAATAGATTCTCAACTAAGCTTTTAAATTTAACAAACAAAGCATGAAAGAACTTCAGATTTTTGATGTAAAGGAAACATCCAAGAGAAACGAGAATGATCATCGATAAAAATAACATAGAATTTACAGCCACCAAGTAATAGAATGGGGGAAGTCCATACATCCGAGTGAATTAATTCAAGAGGATGTGTACATGGAGATCCTCTATGAATCAAAGAAATGTAATTTTTTGCTCTTGGCAACATGACAAGGATGCCACAATTGCTTGGATTTAATTGAGCCCGAAATAGGCAACAAAGATTGTTGAAGAAGTTTGTTGACAATTAAATCTGCTAGGTGTCCAAGATGAGAGTGCCAAACATTAAAAGGTGCTGTGACTCCTAGGAAAGCAAAAAAACGAGACAAAAATGCTGCTGAGGAGAGGAATGCAGCTTTGGACGTGACTTTATTGGAACATAATTGCTTGAGATAGATAGGGTAAAGACCTGCTTCACTTGGCCCCTGCAGGAGAATTTCCTTGGTCTGCATATCCTTGATGAGAAAATTGAATGCGGTTAGGATAAAATAGCAATTATTATCTCTACAAAATTTTTGTATGGACAATAAATTAGAAGAGGCATTTGGGCAGTGAAGCATATTGTTTAGTTGAAAGTTATTGTAGGAAGTAGAGAAGAGGGAAAAACCAGTGTTTGCTATCTGCAGACCTCCTCCATTGCCTACCATTACTTTATCAATTCCATGGTACGGTTGCTGGCCTGACAGATTTTCAAGATCTAAAGTCACATGATGAGTATGCCCTCTGCATCAACAGCAAAAGCTGAGGGACAAATCTCTGTGCCGTCAACAATACCTAGGAAGTCATTGTGGCCTAAGATAGGAAGAAATTGAGTGGTCCAACCCAAGTAGTTCGTAGGACCCTCAAGTTTTATAGGCACAAATTGTGTGATATTAGGGAAAACATATGAAGCGGAAGCAGGGCTAGTAAGCGCCATTGATGATGGATCGAAGAAGTGGGGTTAGCCAAAAAAATGGCTCTGATACCAAGTTTGAATATTGATTTGAATACTAGTTTAAATGATACCAGTGTTGTTTCATTGAGATGAATATAAATAGACTTTACAGGAGATAAACTATACATTTGAATGAGATTATATCCTCACAAACTATACATTTGAATGAGATAAGCTATATTTGAATTACAAAGATCATAACTAATCTAAGAGATAATATTTACAAGATAATGCGATCAGACTTCTTTATCTTCAACAATTCTAACACTGCAAGGATTCTTATCTGATGATGTGGCTATACTGTTAACAGTTTTCAAGCTTACGTTTTCTTCTCCGTATCAGGGAGTCGTCCAACATTAATGGAGGAGGTGAAGCCGAATGTGATGGATTCAGATGTTTTCAATTATACCCAAGCAGATGAAGATGATCACCCTGTGGATATGAAGCGGTACTATAGGCAGCAGTACTATATGCAGCAGCAGTACTACTATATGAAGCAAATATATAATACTCCGGAGAAATAATCAATCCAAGTATATGGCTCCAGATTGACCTGATCATAATCATCAGTTTATAGGAGGAGGAGTGGATAGCAACAGTATTTACGGAAATCATCATGATGGTGACGGTGAGTTGATTTCCGTATATGATTTGGGCGGATGTACGGACTTAAGGATGTAATTTTTATGATTTTTCTTAGCCTTAGGCATTAATTAATTTAATGCCTCTATGTTCTAGCTTTATTTCATTTATGGATTTTCAGTTTTTCTTAAGGGTTGATATATGTAGTATTGTTATATTAATTATAGTCCCGTTATTTCTCCACAATTGTATATATATATATTTGGTTTTTGGTTTTTTCTTCTCATCTGGAGTATCTACTTTTGATATTGATTTAAATTGCTCTCAAGGTTTTGCTTCAGCAGAAACTCATATGGGATATTCATTTTGTTCCAACAATTTAAGATTGTACAGTTTCCGGCCACCAAGTGTCATATCATATATATATATATATATATATATATATAAATAACAGTCGAGTTCGACACTGTCTTGCACCCATGTTTTTTTGGGAGTGAACCGGTTCTATTAGAAAGTGCCTAAAATTGTGACATGTGGCGTTTTAAAGAGTGAACAAGTTTTGGGCATTTAAAATGTAGATGTTTTATTTGTAATGCATTTAATTGTTTTAAAGAAGAAAGCAAAATGTTCCCAAATAATTCTCTATCTCTATATACAAAATTAAAAATTAATTTTTTTTAATTAAAAACATTAAAAAAATAACTAACTGAATATTCTCAAGTTCAAATAAACTGGAAAGGATTCTAAGAGGTTGAGAGTAGTTAATTAAGAATATTAAATTGAACTATTTAATTTGCTTTATGACATTGAATTAATGTTCCGAATAGGTGTTATTTTCGAATTGTTTGACTAATATATCTCAATTGGTTCAGTTAATAAAAGTATCATAATGTCACATGCATATAACACATATATTTGGAATTATATCATCGAATACTTGAACTGAGCTGGGAAAGACCTCCATTTGGATGCTACAAAATAAATTGGGACGTGGCCATTGATGTACAATCGCACTGCATGGGCTTCGGTGTTATCATCAGAGATCATAATGGTCTCGTGTGTGCTGCCCAGAGCGTGAGGGTTAATAGAGGTTTTGAGCCGGTGATAGTGGAGGCCATGGCGGCTATGGTAGCAGTGGAGTTCAGCAAAGAAAGAGAGCTACAAGATGTCATGTTAGTAGGAGACTCATTGCAGATGGTCCAAGCTTTGAAGGAGAGGAGTCCTAGCTGGAGAACGTATGGACATATTATTGACGATACAAGGGCACTTCTTGGTTCATACAGGAGTTGGATGGTCCAACACGTGAGGCGGGATGCAAATCGGGCAGCTCATGGCCTTGCTAAAGAAGGTCTGCGGTAAGCTACTGAACGAACTTGGATTAATGAGTCACCTGAATGTATTAGTGCCATAGTATCCTCAGAGCTTCATGCTCTTTTGTTTAGATCCTGATGGGTCTGGATTTTTCTTAATGAATGAAAGCAATGAAAGTTTCTTTGGATAACATATATGTTAAATTTCAAAAATTACTTGGACTCTTGTTTATCTCTTATCTACTCTTTTTTTAAGATCTACAATTACATCTATAAGAGCATTCACATCAATATTTGGTTGCTATATTTTAGCCAAAAGACCACTTTTATTTATTTTAACTACCTACTTTTTTTAAAAACACACATCTCACTTAGTATTTTAACTTATTACTTTTACTATTTTATTTAAATATGATTTCTTTATTCTTTTTTTATTCTTTATTTCCTTAAATACCCCTTTTTAACTCTAAACTTCAAGAAAAATGCTATGCTACATAAACCAATAGTGGACTTCACAAATTTAATGATGGATTGTAAAAGAATAGGAACAGGATCCCCTCCAGTCAATTTTGGACTGGAGAATAGAGACCTTGAGGCCATAAATGAGACATATGTCCCATTAATAATAATAATAAAAATATTATATATATATATATATATATATATAAAACAAAATAATAAAAAATTAAAACAAATTTTTTTTAAAAAAAAAAATTAAGGGGTGGCTGGGAAAGTTTTCAATTTTAGAAACTTTTGAAGCCTTCCAAACTTGAAGTTTATGATACTCACCCTAATCGTCACTGTGTACTGCTTTGAGAGAAGATAGAATAATATTTTTATTATATATTATATCCCAGAAAAAAATAATAAAATAAAATAAAATAAATCTTAACTGATAAAAATTTAAATCGAGTTAAATCACTTAGATTATGAAAAGATTTCATCAGTTAATGAGTTTGATTTTTGAAAGATAATGTAGATTTTATTAAACAATATACAATTTTTTTTTTTTTTTTAAATGTTTATCTCTTTATATAACTAATAATTAAAGTACATGTTACATTCCGAGCGAAGATAGAAGTCTTTATCATACATGATACTTCAAAATTGAAAAGATAGTAATTAATGAAATTATCTCCTGAAGAAGAGATGAGCTACGTACGTACTAATCAAACACTTCTCTTTACTTAACTCATACTTCTAAAGGAGATATATAGAATTCTTGAGCACCCCTAGAGTTTTCAAGCTTACGTTTTCTTCTCCGAATGTCTTTTCCTTCATGGAGTAGTCCAACAATGGAGGATATGTTGAGTTTTGAAGCAGATATTCTTGATTTCATTACAGGTTCTTGCTCAAAAATCCCTCTTCTTTCTTTGATCATCACCTTGCAGGTACGCATTTAATTTATGTCTAAAGCATTTTATTAGTGGCTAAAGGTTTAAATTTAAAATCTTTCGAAATTCTGATATTAAATCCTAAAATTCGAAAAAGTATAGTTGGTCAATTCTCAAGAATTTCCTCTTCATCTCCATACTCATAGTTGTCAAGAAAAACCTTTATAGATCGCAATCATAAAGGCAAAAAGGGCAAACTCATAGGCATAGCAATTAAACAGCTTTTCTTTTTATTTATTTATTTTGGGACAATACAAAACAAAAGATGGACAAAAAAAAGGAACACAAAAGGGAACAAGATTAGGGGGATTAAGATCGCTTAAAAGCAACTACAACTATCCGGGAATGGGCAAAAGGGAATGCAACCAGTAATGTTAGTGGCAGCGGCCCATTTAGCTAAATTATTAGTACGATGACCGATTAGTAGTTTGACAAGAATAGGCTTCATTGATGAAAGGTTTTAATTGCCAATCTGGAGGACAATCTTGGCTGCGAAGGTCACAGTGTACTTCTCTTGAGAGAAGATAAAAGAAATTTTTATTATATATTATATCTCAGGAAAAAAAAAACAATCTTAACTGATAAATATTTGAATCGAGTTAAATCACATAGATTATAAAAAGATTTCATCAGTTAATCAGTTTGATTTTTGAAAGATAATGTAGATTTTATTAAACAATATACAATTTTTTTTTTTAAAAAAATGTTTATCTTCATATATAACTAATAATTAAATGTTACAATCTGAGGGAGGATAGAAGTCTTCATCATATATGATACTTC